>NC_091757.1:54468398-54645898 GCF_043380555.1 Nothobranchius furzeri | reverse complement strand
TCCCCAGAGTGCAACACAGCAATTCACAAATACACATCAGCTTTGTTTTTTTCTACTCTTAAATCTCAGAAAACGGGTATAACAGGTAAAAACAGGCATAGAATAGATTAAAACAGAACAGAATAGAATAAAATAGATTTGAGGTTTTCTTTATTGCCGTTATACCTGAAGGTACAATACAACCGAGGGTGCTTCCACCAACCTACCTTGCTCCACAAACGGTGTTACACGTGGGGTAGAAAAACATGATTATACACGATAAAGGTGCAAAAACACAAGAAGGTAGCAGAAAAGTAAAACTTTATTTTTTTAAATTGCCCTAAAACACAGCCCATAGACTACTTGAGCATTATAACTCATCATGTTGAAATAATGAGCTTTTCAAAAAGACCTTTAAACTGCAGCAGGAACGACAATTTAAAACCTGAAAAACCGATCAGTTCTTGTCACTTTAGAATCAGCCAGCCTTTAGATAGAAAAATTACATTTTTTAATTAAAAGTTTCCCTCCTATTAATTTTTTTATGAAACCAAAATGACCATTAGGCAGTTATTATCAATGCGCTGGAGCTGACTGAGATTGATGCTGCCGTGAGCAGCAGTTCATGCTGAATGAGGCAGATGTTGCCCACAATTATCAACTGAACCGCTCTAAAATATTCTGTATTTATACTAAAAAAACATTTATAAATAAAATCACATCTTTGTAATGAAATAGGAGAAATAACTCTTTACAGTAGCAGCCCCCCCACCCCCCCCCCCACCCCCCACCCCATCAGCCGTAAGTGTGACACCTCTCCTCACCGGCTGCCTGGATAAAAACGCGTACGAGTTATTTTACAGTTGGAAACATCTACATAATTGTGATGCCCATGAAAACAGATGAGTATTAAAGAGCCAGTTTGCAGCTGGAGGTCCGTCTCATTAAAACATGTTTGTGTTTGTTTGTGTTTATGAATAATTAAAGCAACAGTCAGTGGAGCTGTCAGCTCTTGGCAGACCGGTTCACATTTGTGTGAAAACACTTTGAGTGGAGATGAGTAAGTGTGGCGGAGATGATCTTCATCCTTTGTACTTTACTCCAAATGTGAGGAAAGAAAACAATCAAGAAACCTGAAAATAATCATAAATAAATTAAAAATAGGTTAAAAATTGTGCGTCGCTTTGGATAAAAGCATCTGCCAAATAAATAAACATAAATAAATAAACATAAACATAAAAATATCTGCTGTTTTTTTGTAATATTAAAATAACAAAAACATTTTTCCTAATTATAAATGTTCGGCTTTCAGATTATTAAAAGATTATTACGCAACATAATCTGATTTAATGTATTTCATGCTTTCCGTAGAGGATTTTCTGGGCAGCCTTGTGCAGCAGGTGTCATGTCAGAGCTCTAATTTGCTTCCTGTTGCTTACAAAATGCTCCATTCCTCCCTCACTGACTCATTTTTACTGAAAGCACCGTGTTATTAGCGAAGAGAAAATATGATAAACACACTAACAGATCCTTGATCACAAATCTGAAGGCGGCAGGTTCAAGCCACGCTCAGTCTGTCGCTGTCATTGTGTCCTTGGTAGGGCCGCACAATATATCGTACATATATCATTATCGCGATATCAGCATGCGCAATATGCTTATCACGAAGAACAGGTAAATATCGCAATGAATGGTCAGCTCAAATGTTTGCTACGCATGATGCATTCTGTCAATCAAACGGAATCATGATGTTTTTTTTTAACAAATCAAGCAGAGCTCTTCACCTATTTGGCCAATTGGGTGGGTTCTCATAGGTTAGATGCCCGCCCCCGAGGCGGGCAGCACTTCATTTCGAGATGAATCGTAAGCTTGGGACTTTGGCGGATATTTATTCTTTGGTACAAAAGATGGATGCCATCAAGGATAGAGTGGACGAACGGAGTGGGATAGATTAATGTCCATTATTGGGATGTTGAGAGGTGAGGACCAACAAACTGTAAGACAGAGAGGAAATTATCTCTGTCTGGCCCCAAAACAATTTCTAATTGGAATCTGGCGCCCTTGAGCCTGCAAGGCTCAAACGAAAACTCCCCCCTCAGAAGATATGTGGAATGTGCCGTCACTATGGCAACTCAACTCTGTCTCCTTTCCCAGCCTGGGCGGGACTGCAGGAAGGCCGCTGAAACGTTCCAGGGTCACTGCAACCCTCCAACCCTCAATGCTCCTCCCCCTTTCAACACTGAGGTGACATGTGCTGCTTATCATGGCTGCAGGAACTGAAGTAGGGATAGTCCCAACCCACCACCCCACCTAGTGGACACTTATGTTGTGTTGTCTGAAGTCTGTTGCATATCTGTTGAGGTGTTTTTTTTGCAGAGCAAAGCTGCCCTCCTGGTGGAGGGTAACTCTGAAGTGTCTTTTTTTCCCCTCCACCTGAACCAATCCTCATGTAACCCTCTTATCTCTATTAAGCTAGTGCGATTCAGGGTTGCGAATGACCACAGTCACCAATTCAATTCAATTCAATTCAGTTTTATTTATATAGTGCCAAAACACAATTCTTGTCATGTGTCTTGCCCATGTATGTCTGATCTCTGAATTGTGTGTACTGAAACTCTAATTTCCCTCTGGGATTAATAAAGTATCTTTGATTGATTTGATTTGATTTAGATGGTTAGCAAACACCCGAGTTATCTTTGTTCTGCTCTTTTTGCTGATTCTGCTTTTCCCGGGATCCACGGATCGCCTTTTCTTGTTCACTTTCTTTTTCCCCTTTCTCACATCTTTTGCTTTTCTCATTTTGATGATTTTTTTATTTTTGTTTTTGATTATTTTTGTTCCTGAGTTAAGTTTTTATTTATCGCGAGGAATATCGTCATCGCATATTAATCACTGTTATCGAATAACGCAGGTTTTCCTAATATCGTGCAGCCCTAGTCCTTGGGCAAGGCACTTAATCCACCTTGCTTGCTGGTGGTGGTCGGAGGGACCGGTGGCGCCTGCGCACGGCAGACTCACCTTTGTCAGTGCGCCCCAGGGCAGCTGTGGCTAGAATGTAGCTCATCACCATCAGGGTGTGGATGTGTGTGTGAATGGGTGAATAACTGATGGCGTTGTAAAGCGCCTTGGGGAGTTCCAGAACTCTAGAAGGCACTATATCAAATACAGGCCATTTACACGTGTGTTTCATTCAATCTGAATCCATAAACACACAAAATGCACTTTTGATAAGCTCAAACTTAAATCTTCTGTTTTTAAAGATTGTCGCTTTGAATAAAACCAAGGAGCGGATGCGACCCTATCATGTTTACCATGAAAATGACGACCCAGACATCAAAAAGATCAAAAAGGTACAAAAGCAGCTCTCTGATTGTTTTCATTGTCTGTCTGGCTCTTGTTCTAACACACACAAACGCACACACACACACATATCCATCTTTGCATCCACAGGTGCAGAGTTTCATGCGAGGCTGGCTCTGTCGCAGGAAGTGGAAAATCATAGTTCAGGACTACATTTGTTCTCCTCACGCCGAGAGCATGAGGAAGAGGAACCAGATTGTTTTCAACATGGTGGAGGCAGAAACAGAGTATGTAAATGCGTTGTGCCTAGAGCGACGGCCCATGCTGCAGCAGAACTCTTACCGTTATCCTCCTATGAAACTAGCAAGATAACAATTTGCTTAAATGTAATTTTGTAAGACTGGCTGAAGGGGGACCAGCTGAACACACTCCTAAAGTGATGTTCATCTAAGCTGTGATGATCCGAGCAGCTTGAATAGAAATATGTGTTATTTGTTCACAAGAGCAATATTTTTTATTTATTGTTGTTATTCTGTTTGTGTGGTGGCAGGTATGTCCACCAGCTCTACATTCTGGTCAACTGTTTCCTCAGACCACTGCGGATGGCTGCCAGCTCCAAAAAACCCCCCATCAGCCACGACGACGTGAGCAGCATCTTCCTCAACAGGTGTGTGTGTGTCAGTGAAGACGCATCAGTTGTTTTTAACTCGTTCACTGCCAGCCGTTTCCTGATCAGAAAAGCCCTTCGCTGCCAGCGTTTTTCAGCATTTTCACCGTTTTTTTCAAGAGTCACAGAACGTTGCGCGCTAGGATGATGTCAACGCCAAAACTACCTAAACAAAGCGGAGACTCGCCTCTTGCATCAGGAAGAATCTGCGCGTTTTGAGCGTTATCCGTTCTTTCATAATCTGTTCTCGAATTGTGCTCGGCATTTTTAAACTTTCTAATTTACATAAAAAGTAGGTCACACACGGCTTTGACTTTTTGGCGTGCTGCGTTTGATCACCCAAGCTGTCTTTATTCACCAACAACAAGAAAATGTTGGTTTTGATTCTTTGTCCCCTTTGAAGAGCAGGTTCACTGAGAAAGGAGAGAGAAGCCAGTTGAGCTCTGGGTAGAATGGCTCCTGGACACCTCCCTGGTGAGGTTTTCTGGGCACGTCCAACTGGGTGGAGACCTAAAGGAAGACCCAGGACATGCTAAAGCAGTGGTTCCCAAACTTATTTAGCCGCGCACCCCTTCTATGTCCCGACCATGTCGACGCACCCCCTAGCCCCCCACATCAGGGCATGGCTATCTATCTATCTATATATCTATATATATATATATCTATATATATATATATATATATCAGACGTCAAGCTAAACAGTCACTCGACAGACAGGGCTAAAAAAATATGATCGACCTTTTTCCCCATCACTTTCATTTTTTAAATAGTAATTAATCAACATTCGATACCATTACAATTTCCTTTGATTTAATTTTAAATAAACATTTAGAGTGCCCAGGTAGCACATAAACAATGCAATTTAACGTGTTTTCTAAAGTAGGAACGTTTCTCCTTCCTTCTGCTCTGCGTAAACCTGAACTGGCCATCTATTTGTGCGTAATCAAATGTCTATAGGGGAAAAGATGGAAGAGCTATAGCCATGAGGTTCACTTTTGCCTCAGACCGACTTATTGCTGTTTTATGGTGTGGCTGAATCTGCGATCCGCTGCCATGCGGACAGGAATAAGAAATGCTGCAGTAACATTAGTTGTAGTCAGGTTCGGAGTCACTGGCTGGAGCGGACTCGACTTTAATACGTCATCCCAAAATAGAAGCTAATATCGTAATTTGGCCTTGAATGAAAAATGTTATCATAAAATCTCTTAAAAGTTTTTAGCACGGAGGAGGCAGCGCTCATTTCTGCCTTCAGTCTGACGGCGCGCCAGAGTTTGTGCAGGGTGCGCTTAATGAATCTCTGTGTGTGTGTGTGTTTTCCACATCAAACACTGGTCTAATCAACCAGACCAGTAACACATTAATGTTACAGTTAAACAGTTTCTCTTCTTGTAGGCTAGGAACATTCCACCTGCCGTGGCCCGACCGCTTCTGCTCCACATAAACTTTGTGCGTGATCAAATGTCTCTACAGGTGCTTTCTGAGCTGAAGAGGCGATTCTGCCTCAGAATGGATGCGTCATGCGTCTCCATATTAGACAGGAACAAGCGCTATTCAGCCAAAGTCTCATAATCAGAGAACATTTTTCCAAGTGACACATCCCTCAGAGAGACCGGGTTTCCAGACCGCTTCAGTGGGAGGAAATCTTACCGCATGTGCTGTGGTTCTGCGCTGCGCTCCCCTCTAGATCTTCAGCTCACTGTCCACCGTGGGTGCTCCGAGACGCGCTGAACACAGTGTCCAGTATAAAGCTCTGATGTTCTGACGGGAATCATTTCTTGATTGATTTAGTTACCTCCGCGATGTGCGTAACGATTAAAATGTCAGCTCCTCTGTGTGCGCATCAGTGTGCGTCGGGGTAATTCTTTCAAAACAACCAGCATCCTTGAGTTTATCCGTCAAAATAAACAGTCAAATGGAAATATCTGTAACCTGCCGTTTAACTGTTTTGTCTTCTTGTGAAGATTGTTGCAAAGAGAAACAACTAAACTTGATTAACCCCAGAGCCATGCGCACTGCACTGTACTTCGTGACTGTAAAATGAGGGGGAAATGATTTAATCGGATCCTTTTCTCTTCAACATGGTTGAATGTAAAGTTTCATTCAGTACAAACTTTAGTTGCACCAATCTAATGAGACAGAGCCTGGATTTGTATTCTGAACAGTTTAAACATGTTTAAAACGGAGACGTGCGTGACGCGTCTAAAATCCGCACCTGCTCCGCTGTTATGGAAATTAAACTAACAAGATGAATAACATGAAATTATTTTAGGCACAGACAACAACCCCCACACTTCTGAAAATCTTGCAATGTGCCTGGTGCTAATTTAAAAATATAATAATGCTAAAATGCTCAGATGGGAATCATTTCTTGTTATTTAGTTACATCCACAATGTTCTGTGTGTGAGGTTTACAATGTCAGAACACCTGCATGAGACAGGTGTTAATTACAATCTGCCAGAATGACTCGCCACCTTCAGATTTCTCCAACACCGATAAAAATGATCAAATATGGAACAAGTCGGCGTGCGCAGGCCAGAGTGCTGAAGCTCGGCGCATTGTTATTATGAAGTTAGGGCACATGTGGAGGACACACACACACACACACACACACACACACACACACACACACACACACACACACACACACACACACACACACACACACATGCGCAAAATATACTTTTTTTCAATTACGTTTATTGGGCCCAATTACTTTTTCTTAGGCCCACCCACAAATGAGTTTCTGGCTACGCTAATGGTGACATCTGACAGACTTCCCTGAGCTCCGCTGTTTGTTAATTTGATTTTATCCCATATTACCTTAAAGGACGACACACCCGGAGGGAGAGAGAGAGAGAGTAAATTGATTATTTGTAATGTCCATGTGTGTGGCTCAACCAGGCCCCATTCTGCTCCAGCCTCAGCCTTCTGCTCTTACCAGCTTTGCATACCTGCATTCTCCAATTATCTGTTAGATAATATTTAACCTCCATAACCCTGGAACCTGAAATAAACACACGTGACAACAAGGAAGACATTTTACACTGAATTAGCCAAATGGGGGGGAGATCACCATGACACATAACTCTCTCCAGAGCTAGCTGCCAGGCGACTCCCCCCGTCCTCCAGAGCCTTCAGTGGTTTTATTCGAGCAACGGGTGAGGGGAGAAGGCGGACCTTCTCAAATTACAGAGGTACAGAGTTCTCTCAATTAACATCTTTGCTCAACCTTTTTATGAACATACCAACACAGAGATTCATGATGTGTAATGGGCATCTTTTAGGTCTCAAAAAGGTACATTTATAAAAATACCCAACATCCGCAGTCATTACACTTTTCACCTCGTGCACCCCCTAGCGGCAGCTCGCGCATCCCCAGGGGTGCGCGCACCACACTTAGGGAATCCCTGTGCTAGAGGGACTAATAGGGCTTCCACGCTAGCACCGGCTCTACTCGCTCATGACATCACTGATATCTTTGCACCAATTTTGGAGACGGCCCATGTGCTCAGTCATGTCCGCATTCCTAAGGATGTGTGAAAGGATGTGTGTAATCAACCCGGCCAGGCTAGGGTGGGCTGGAACTGATGGAGTGGAGCTGACGCTAGCGTGGAAGGGGCTTATGTTGGGAGGTTTATGTTTTCTGGTTGGCCAGAGAACGCCTTGGGATCCCTTGCATGAGCTGGCCCAAATGGTGGGGAGAGGGAAGTCTGGGCCTCTCTGCTTAGGCTGCTGCCCCCGCGACACGACTCTGGATAAGCGGACAAAAATTCTTACCATAAATGAAAATGATGGGTCGCTCTGAGTTTAACATGCAGGCTGAACATGAAAACAGTCTTCTACCCCCGTTCCCGGCATCATCTTCTGGTAGAGAATAAAAAAAGGCAGTGGTAGAGTTGAATTGATGTTAACCAGTCAGAAGCAAGATTTCCAAATATCAGGAAATTAGACTCCAAATCCTGCCGTCTGCTGCCGCTTTCTCTACCAACCGACTTCTACGTCCATAAACATTGGCGTCTGAGCATTGTTTCTGCAGAAAATGACTTACAAGGCATTCCAGACATTCCTACTAGAGAGTACTGCAAATGTAATCAAATGTAAGTGAACTTGATCTTTAAAAAACTAACTACATCCATGTTCTGTTCATGACGTTTCACCAGTGAGACCATCATGTTCCTGCATGAGATTTTCCATCAAGGCTTGAAGGCTCGGATAGCCAACTGGCCCACTCTGGTGCTGGGTAAGCTGTGACCTTACAAAACACA
This sequence comes from Nothobranchius furzeri, assembly GCF_043380555.1. Classification (NCBI taxonomy): domain Eukaryota; kingdom Metazoa; phylum Chordata; class Actinopteri; order Cyprinodontiformes; family Nothobranchiidae; genus Nothobranchius; species Nothobranchius furzeri. The sequence goes on along the minus strand of NC_091757.1, from coordinate 54,637,685 downwards.
CAAACACACACTCTGCTCACACTCTCTGGAGCTGCTCAGTAACACGAAGGCCAGGTTTTCACCAATTCTCAGCTTTCAGTTTGTCTCGCACTGAACAGACGTCACTGCTGATGCTCAGGCCGCCCTACACACACACACACACACACACACACACACACACACACACACACACGCACGCACGCACGCACACACACACACACACTTTTCTATCTTGGCCTCCAACCAGCAGCAGACTCATTGTCCTGACAGACAAAGATCACCCAGGCTGGGAGGCATGTCCTCCTAAAACAGTCCCCCTAAACAGATAAGCATCACCTAGGAGACAGGCGGCTGAAAGATGTGGCAGCACATTACTTGTGACAAATAACAAAGAGAGGAGGATGCTGATTAAACTTGTCGACCTTATAGGACTATTTTTTTTGTTCAGGCAGATGCTGAATGTCGACTTTTTATCAAAAGAATGTTTTATATCTTACAATTTCTGTATCAACAGATGTTTTGCTGTGTTATTTACGACGTTTTAGAAGTGTTTACAATGACGCTCTGCCTTCAACCTGCACTGACCTTTCACTAATTGAACATGCTAAAAGTTTTCTGTAATTATTTAATTATTACCAGGTTTCACATCTGATTGCTGTTTTGTTTTTTGTTATTTTTGTGCTTATTTTTTACTCTCATGTTTAGGCCTTGAACGCACCATTTAGAAGTATACAGCTTTTCATAGCAAGGTAATTTTAGTTGATGAAATTGCTTCATTAAAAATTCTGCAGCCTGTAGTCCATTATGGACTAATAAACACATTATTAAAGTCAGAGGAAGGATGTGACTCTCACTAATCTTGTCTGTTAAGTTCGTGGCTGAGAATGAGTCTCTTATGGAGTCTTAATGACTTTCTTTGTTTTGTTTTTTTCTGATTTATTATGTTGGAGCACATCTAAATGAAGGGATTTCAGCCTTTAGTCTCTCCACACGACAGCTAAACACAGAGGCAAACAGAGAAATCATACATGTTTTGTTGTAGACTAAGAACTGAAATAAAGGTGTTGACAGGAAACATTGTGCAATTAAAATTGTGTCTCTAGAACATGAAATTATACCCAAAGGTCTTTAGAGAGATCAAATCTCACAGGGCCACTTTTAAACATAGCTGATTACAAAATCCATCCATCCATCCGTCCATCCATGCATCCGTCCATCCACCCATCCATCCATCCATCTACTCTTTCATCATCATCATCCATCCATCCATCCATCCATCCATCTACTCTTTCATCATCATCATCATCCATCCATCCATCCATCTACTCTTTCATCATCATCCATCCACACTTTCATCATATTCCATCCATCCATCCACCCATCCATCCATGCATCCGTCCATCTATCCATCCTTCCATCCATCTACTCTTTCATCATCATCCACCCATCCATCCATCCATCCATCCACTCTTTCATCATCATCCATCCACACTTTCATCATCATCCATCCATCCATCCATCCATCCATCCATCCATCCATCCATCCACTCTTTCATCATCATCCATCCACACTTTCATCATCATCCATCCATCCATCCGTCCGTCCATTCATCCATCCATCCATCCATCCTTTCATCATCATCCATCCACACTTTCATCATATTTCATCTGTCCATCCACACTTTCATCATCCATCCATCCATCCATCCATCCATCCATCCATCCACTCTTTCATCATTATCCATCCACACTTTTGTTATATTCCATCTGTCCATCTACTCTTTCATCATCCATCCATCCATCCACACTTTTGTTATATTCCATCTGTCCATCTACTCTTTCATCATCCATCCATCCATCCATCCATCCATCCACACTTTCATCATCCATCCATCCATCCATCCATCCATCCACTCTTTCATCATCATCCATCCACACCTTTGTCATATTCCATCTGTCCATCCACTCTTTCATCATCCATTCATCCATCCATCTACTCTTTCATCATCCATCCATCCATCCATCCATCCACACTTTCATCATCCATCCATCCATCCTTCCTTCCATCCATCCATCCATCCATCCATCCATCCATCCATCCACTCTTTCATCATCATCCATCCACACTTTTGTCATATTCCATCTGTCCATCCACTCTTTCATCATCCATCCATCCATCCATCTACTCTTTCATCATCCATCCATCCATCCATCCATCCATCCATCCATCCATCCACACTTTCATCATCCATCCATCCATCCATCCATCCATCCATCCACACTTTCATCATCCATCCATCCATCCTTCCATCCATCCATCCATCCATCCATCCATCCATCCAATAACAGGTCAAAGAGGAAATAAAACCCCTTCAGTGGGACATCTCTAAAACCCTCAAGACCAATGCAACCAGGGGGCATCCTAATCAGAAGCCATCTCAAAGCATCTCAACCAGCTCTTTACAATGTAGAGGAAGAGCTGTTTTACCCTTAGCTTATGCTAATTCAATGAACTCTCTCTTATTCTTTCAATCTCGATCCGATTCCTGGGGACCATCGGTCTGGGTTGGAACGCAGATCACTAAATTGATAGCTTCAACCTTTTAGCTTCTCTCCTTCTTTACCACAACAGATAGAAGCAATCCATCTCTCGCTCCATCCTACCATTACTCAAGCCATAAAGCCATTACACTCTTGCTCCACAAACAACCAGAACCTCATTTCCAACATTGTCATTGTTTGGGGGGAGGCTGAGCAGAACTGAGCTACATGAGTTCAAACAAAACAACCAATCACAAATGTGGACAGGATCAGCATCACAAAAACAATACACAGTTATGAGGGACAATCAAATTCCATCCAGATAAACTGTGTCTGTACACTTTCTGGAAACAGCTCTTTTTATGAGCACCAGATTATACAGCTGTCTGGTCTGTTACCTTCATACCTTACTGTAAATTCATGTGTGGTTTTCTTTCCAGCTGACTTGTTCGACATCCTGCTGCCAATGCTGAACATCTACCAGGAGTTTGTGCGTAACCATCAGTACAGCCTGCAAGTCTTAGCCAACTGCAAGCAGAACAGAGACTTTGACAAGCTGCTGAAACAGTACGAGTCTAATGCTGCCTGTGAGGGAAGGATGCTCGAGACATTCCTCACGTATCCCATGTTCCAGGTAGACAGGAAACAGCCCTGCACACTCAATTTTCCAAACATTTCATAGATCTAGTTCCTTTCTGTGTAATAATTCTGACTGTATCCTATTTTCTCTACTAAAGATTCCTCGTTACATCATAACCCTGCATGAATTACTGGCTCACACACCTCATGAGCACGTGGAGCGCAAGAGTCTGGAATTTGCCAAATCTAAATTAGAAGAATTGTCCAGGTTTGTTTCAGAGTGTTCTGCTGTTTTTTTTACTAATATATACAGATACAACCTTGAAATAATGTGTGTGTGTAACCAGGGTAATGCACGATGAGGTGAGCGACACGGAAAACATCAGGAAGAATCTGGCCATAGAGAGGATGATTGTTGAAGGCTGTGACATCCTGCTGGACACCAGCCAGACCTTCGTCAGGCAGGGTGAGTCTTCATCATCAGCAGGCGCCCTTAGGGGTTGAGGTTCAAAATGAGAAAAGAAATGTGTCCTTTAAATAATAATAATCATGCATCAAGGAAAAGTCAGGGACTAGCAGAGCTTTAAGTTTTGTTCGATAAAGTAATTAAACATTGCAAATTGCACAGTGGTCAAAATGACCACATGGAGGTTTTGGTGTTTAAGAAGATCTGCAGCAACAAGCATGGTCACCTCAGTCTCTAAAACATGTGAAATTAAATATTTCTCGTCTTCTTTCGCCTATCTGGGTCCGGGTCGCGGGGGCAGTATCCCAACTAGGGAGTTCCAGACCGTCCTCTCCCCGGCCACTTCAGAGATGTATTTTCTCCAACTTGTCCTGGGTCGACCAGGGGGCCTCCTGCCGGCAGGACATGCCTGAAACACCTTCCTGGGGAGGCGTCCAGGAGGCATCCAAACAAATCAATCAATCACATCAAAGATACTTTATTAATCCAAGAGGGAAATTAGAGTTTCAGTACACACAATTCAGAGATCAGACATACATGGGCAAGACACATGACAAGAGTTGGTGACTGTGGTCATTCGCAACCCTGAGTCGCGCTACCTTAATAGAGATAAGAGGGTTACATGAGGATTGGTTCAGGTGGAGGGAAAAAAAGGCCCTTCAGAGTTACCCTCCACCAGGAGGGCAGCTTTGCTCTGCAAAAAAACACCTCAGACAGATATGCAACAGACTTCAGACAACACAACATAAGTGTCCACTAGGTGGGGTGGTGGGTTGGTGGGTTGGGACTATCCCCACTTCAGTTCCTGCAGCCACAATAAGCAGCGTATGTCACCTCAGTGTGGATAGGGGGAGGAGCATTGAGGGGTGGAGGGTTGCAGTGACCCTGGAACGTTTCAGAGGCCTTCCCGCAGTCCCGCCCAGGCTGGGAAAGGATACAGAGTTGAGTTGCCATAGCGACGACACATTCCACATATCTTCTGAGGGGGGAGTTTTCATTGGGGCCTTGCAGGCTCAAGGGCGCCAGATTAAGATTAGAAATTGTTTTGGGGCCAGACAGAGATAATTTCCTCTGTGCCTTACAGTTTGTTGGTCCTCAGCCTCTCAAAATCCCAATAATGGACATTAAACTATCCCAATCCGTGCTGATTCGTCCACTCTCTCCTTGATGGCATCCATCTTTTGTGCCAACGAATGAATCTCAGCCAAAGTTCCAAGCTTATGATTCATCGCGACAATTATGTGAGTCTGTGAATTCACAGCGCGGTGCAAACCATCTCTGAGCTCCGGGATCAGGCCAATATTCCTCGACAGCTCAATAATTTTCCGGTAAGCAGGAAGCCTCCAAGGCCAATGAGCAGGAAACCCGACACCAACACCACGAATATCCACACGTCTTCAGAGTCCTCCACAGACAGCTGAGATAAACAAATCAAGTTCCACTGTTTCCAGGAGTCCATGGTGTGTCCAACTGGGTCTGTCGCGGCGGGGCATCCGGGAGCCCCTTCTCCCGTTCTCATCTTTGAAAACATTTTATCAATCGCGTTGAGTGACCAACTGATGAGATCCATTTGAGTGATTTCAGTTTCCAGAAAAATGCAGAAGCAGCCGTGCACCCAGCACCCACAGACAGACAAAGGGCTTGAGGATAAGATATGGAGGAGAGGAGGAAATAAACATCTGCACCCTCCAAGGGCCGGAAGAAGCCCAAACCACCTAAACTGACGCCTCTCGATATGGAGGAGCAGTGGCTCTACTCCGAGTCTCTCCTGAATGTCCGAGCTCCTCACCCTATCCCTAAGGCTGTGCCCAGCCACCCCACAGAGAAAACTAATTTTGGTTGCTTGTATCCGCAATCTTCTTCACGAACAGAGGTGTTTTTCTTTTTTTCTGTAGTTAATGTACGTGAGTGGACTGTACAAATCAACTGGACCTGGTTTTCAAACAAGAAGCCCCTGAGAGAGAGAGGAGGAGTGCTTTAGTAGTTTACTGTCCTCAGTGTAACACTAAATTACCCAACGCTCATGACCATAGGTGAGGACTGGGCGGCTTTGCTCCTTCTTCACCACAACAGACCAGTTCAGTGTCCGCATCATTGCAGACGCTGCCCCAATCCTGCCTGTCGATCTCCCTCCTTCCCTCACTCATGAACAAGACCCCGAGATACTTTAACTCCTCCACTTGAGGCAGGACCTCTCTCCTGACCTGGAGTTTGCAAGCCGCCCTTCTCCAGTCGGCTAAATACGTCAGTTTGCAAATTAAATTGACATTTTTTCATTTTCCTCCTCTGAGGGAGTTGTTCATGCTTTTAAACCATCGACATACATATATGGACATTGGGTTTCCATAGACTCCAATAACACGTTTTTGAGGGGAAATGGGAGGTGGCCACCACCGCCATTTTGACCGTGTCACAGGTTCCGTCAAGCCCAGACAATTCCACAAAAGGGAAGAGAGGTGGAGCTGAGGGTGGGGCTGTAAGGCTGGGATCAACTGACGACACCCGGTCGAACTAGCTACAAGCTAACCTGAAGCTAACCCAAAGCTAACGCGGAGGTGGGAGCTAAGCTAACGGAGGAAGCAACCTAGCTACAACCGGAGTTAACTGTGCACAACACCAGAGCTTCTGCGTCAGAGATACGCCGGGCTGACCGCTGGGTAAAACCGGGTGGAACACAGAGGTCTCCGAGAGCTCCACAAGCCTGCAGCCGCACAGCAGACAAGCGCCGCTGCGATCTGAGATGCGCAGAGCTGCCGCTGGGGAGAACCGGGTGGAAAGGTTTCCATCCCAGAGCGCCACAAGCCGGCAGCCCGCTCAGCAGACAGAAGCTGCAATAAGACAGAGATGCGTCGAGCTGCGGGGAGGGGAGAACCGGGTGGAAAACAAAATCTAAAACCAAATGAAACCTGCTTGAATTGCAAAGATCAGATAAAAGCATCAGTGTTCATCCAGGATTCACATTTTAATTCAAATATTCAGCATCAGTTGTTTCAGATCAGTCCTATCGGACTGGTTGGAAGCAGCTTTCCACTTCAAACTTAATGATGTAAGAACCTCTTGTCTCCTGTGACCCACATGAGCTTTTATGCAGAACCTGAGGGTCGTGTAGTGTTTTGCACCTGATTGCAGGCAGCAGGTGTTTTTTCTTCTGATTTTCCTTTTAATGATCAGACTTGCTTCACTGTTTTTATGGATTAGGAAGCAGTTTGTTTGACTGCCTCTAAGAGTTGGTTTTACCAAAGAAGGGCGATGTTTGCCAAAACGGGGCTTGTGCCGAATGCAGCACGGGGGTAGAAGACCAAGTGCAGGAATTCACTCGTCTGTGGTCTTAACAGTGTTGGGCAAGTTACTTCAAAACTGTAATGCATTATTTATTACTTGTTACCCTCATTTTAAAGTAATTCATTACATTACAATTGTACTGATTTTAAAATGTAAGGCATTACACTAGTTTTGCATTACTTTAAGTTACTTTCACCAAACATCTTCAGTATGAATCTGGTCATGTGACGCTCAGTGAGCTCATGACATATATGTGGAAGGTGATGTGGTGTCTGAGCTAGGATTGCTGTTAAAAACAGTCAGATATAATAACGGTGCTTTAAAATGATTGTTTATTAAATAAAAGCAACAACAATCTGTACTCTCAGCACGCTGCCATCTTATATTAACTGAGCAGGGAGTGAGGTGGTGGGGGCTCCAAGCCTATATTTGCCTTGGTCCCCAAATGCCTTGATACGGCCCTGGATGTGGGACTGACTTCTGGGGTGATCTGATTCTATCACATGTATAAATATTAAATGCTTATATATTATTGCTTTTCACTGGTAAAAATGTGTATTGGGGATAAATCTGCCTACTTTTTTTCTTTTCAAGCACTTTGTTTTGTTTTCTTGATTTTATGTGAATAATTTCCGGCCCTTTCTCTCTCTAATCTTCCTGCATGCTGCATGTTTTCTCCGTCTTCCAGAAAAACTGTAAACTAGATTTCCTACTTTCTAACTAATCAGCCAAAGGGATCTACCGTACGCAAAAAATATATATATTTTAATATGCACTGCGCTGCAGCAGCAATGAGTTGAAATCACCGGGGCACAGATTATGAACTCACAGGTGGGGATCTGGGCGGGGCCTTGGGGGTCGGGTCCTGACATGTATGCTGCCGGGAAGAAGGAAGGAACATGCAGCAGTGCCTGGCCCGGGTTCGGGGGCCTCAGGTAGACCTTGGCTCCTCTGCCAAAAAGTACATGAAGTACCAGAGAATATGGGCTGATATAAACGATCGCAAATGAATGACTTTGTTTTGGTGGATCGATTTTGTGAATATAACAGCGGCCGCGCGCAGGACGCAGCTGGAGGATTTGAGCCATTACCGCTGCGTCCTCTCTGCTCATAGAATGCCCGCAAAGCTGAGTCCATAAATGACGTCATATATGTAGATACTGGATCTTTTTTCAGGCTTCCCGCAATTTGAATTTTTAGGAAACCCACATCTTGATTCTGGGTTTAAAAATGCATTGTAATTACCACGTTACTGACAATTGTACCGAGTAAATATTACCATTTTCTTTCCCTGTAATGCCTTACATTACCACATTACAGCAAAAAGCAATGCATTACAGTAATTAATTACTTTTGTACCGCGTTACTCCCAACACTGGGTCTTAATGCTGTGGCACGGCAGGTTGCTTCACACGAGAGATCGGGCTGAGCTTAGTTGTTGGAGATGACTCAGAAAACAGGATGGCTCTTGAGTTTCTGTTCAGCAAGATGAGACAAATGTCAAAACTCGCCAGACTTAATCCTTTATTTTTTACAATCTCTTTACTTTGTCGACTGAGCACATCAAAAGCAGGAGTTTCTTCCCTGCAGACGCTTGGTAAACACAGCCCACAGATTAGTGTGAGCTTAATGAAATGTTGTAATCCTCTGCCCCCTCCGGCTCCACAGGCTCTCTGATCCAGCTGCCATCGGTGGAGCGAGGGAAACTGAGCAAGGTCCGTTTGGGCTCTCTGTCGCTGAAGAAGGAGGGAGAAAGACAATGTTTCCTCTTCACCAAACACTTCCTCGTCTGCACTCGCAGCTCTGGGGGAAAGCTGCACCTGCTGAAGGTAGCATCCGCGCTCTTCCAGAAGTGTGAAACGACACCTGAGAGGAAAATAGTGATCTAAATATTTGTGTTCGCGTTCTGATGTCCAACAGCAAGGGGGTGTTTTGTCCCTGATTGAGTGCACACTGATAGAGGAACCAGACGCCAGTGACGATGACTGTAAGTTTAATGTCTCTGCCTCTTCCACTCATGAGCAGCTTTTATTGGCTCCCTTAAACTCCTCATCCGTTTTATGAAGGTTAATTAGATGTCAAACAATAACTGTCTAGAATTACTTCCATTAAATATCAGATGTTCACCCTTCTAAATACCAGGTTTTGAACTTTTAACTTTACAGGACCCCCCCCCCCCCCCCCCCCTTATAAATTTGCAATTAGGGAGCTTATTGGCCTTCCACACACACACACACACACACACACACACACACACACACAGCCTATTTAACCCCATCTCCATGCGTGCATTTTACTTTTTACCACACTTAGGCCTAGTCCACACGTAGCCGTTTTTTTTTTAAAAAACGAATATCCGCCCCTCCAAAAACTTGCATCCACACCACCTCGTTTTAAAAAAAACTCTGTCCACACGTACCCGGATAAATACGTTGTTAAGGACATGCCAGACCTGTAGGCGGCAGTACTTCCCCCGTTCTTAACCTTGTCCTTCGTCTGTGGTCTTCCGCAAGGAGCAGTAATTCCGCTTGCAAAAACAAACAAGCAAAAAGCGCTTGGACAATTGATAAAGCGAGCGCAGCTCTGAGGGCATCCATGCTGTCGGCTAGTGTAAACACAGGTCGCACACGTGATGTCAGCATTTTTTTTGTCGCGGAAAGTGACGTTGCGGACCTTAAAACTCCGGTTTTGTCTGTCCACACGCAGACACCCAAAACGGAGAAAACGCAGATCTTCATTTTGGCCGGAGTTTTTAAAAAGATCCGTTTTCGTGTGAAAAAACTCCGTTTTCGTGTGGATGACAGGCCAAAACGTAGGAAAATATCTACGTTTTGGCAGATCCCCGGCTACGTGTGGACAGGGCCCAAATGTTAATTTCCTGTTTTACAGTAAAATTGGGATTTATTTTCTCGCTACTGCAGCTAAAGTTGGCGGTCAGGTGTTTGGTCAGCTTGACTTTAAGCTGGTAGTGGAGCCATCAGACTCACCTCCGTTCACCGTGGTCCTACTGACACCATCACGACAGGAGAAGGCTGCTTGGACCAGTGATATTAGCCAGGTAATACCCCCCCCCCCCAGAACACACCATGACAAACACGTATTAACAAGAACCTCCAAGCAGCAAGTGCACATCTCTGCTGGGCATTGGGAAGGCCTAGTGATGAGTAAACACAGACGGCGATACAGTTCCCCTGGGTCGAGTTCGGCTCACTGCCTCAGCTCTTCACAAACAAGGTAGCACCGTCCAGGTGTGTCAGGCTGGATTAAATCTTGTCAGACAGTAAAACACAAAGACTGCTTTTAAATGGCTTCTGTTTCACGTCATTGTTTTCCAACAAAAATGGGAGAAAGTATAAAATCCTGAATGAATTACCGTGTTTAAAACGGTCGTAAGCTCTTGTCCTTTTTCTCCCCTGTCCTCCCTGACTCTGCAGTGCATCGATAACATCCGCTGTAATGGCTTGATGACCAGCGTATTTGAGGAAAACTCCAAAGTCACCGTGCCTCACATGATCAAGTAAGTATTCCAGTATAAATGTGGATAAACACCCATGCCTTCATCCTAAGCACCTGCTGCCAAATAACTGTCCAAAGCATAATGAAACTGGCATGAACACTAGCATTTATTAACACCAAGATAAAAAGCCAACGTTGGCATTTCCAAGGATTTTAATTTGTGCTCACAGATTTTTGTGCTTGTGTTTTTTTTCCATCATTTTATCTTTCAAAATGCTTTATTTGACATTTGTGTAGCAGATTTGAGTTCCTCCTTTGGGGTTTTGGGTTTACAAACAAACACACAACCAAGGACGTAATTTTCACTTTAGAAGTGGGGGGGACACGGGGGGGGGGGGGGGGGGTATCTTTACAGTATGTTCTAATGGGAAACCGGCTTCAACGGTTGTTGTCCGCTTGTTCCTAGTGCTCAGCCAGTGTCAATTTAATATAGCGTAATATTATTTTTGGATGGTAAAAAGTGCAGGGGTCAAAACTTGACTTTGGAAAAAGTGGGGGGGACATGTCCCCCCTGTCCCCCCCCCCCAAAATTACGTCCATGCACACAACTATGTTTGCATGCTGGTGGAAAACAAAAGAAGGTTTCTGTGAACGTAGATATTTTCTATTAGAGATAAAAGTGTTTCTAAACAGATTTGAAAGTGAATAACTGCTATTCAGAAATGAAACTATTCTTTTATTTCCATGTCTCAAAAACGTTTTTCATCTTATATTCATTTTTAATTTGCTTTTAGAATTGTATTGTGTTCAGGGTTTTTCAAAATTAAAGAAGAAATTTGCCCCCCAAAAAGCTCCATCTGTTTGCAACCTGCTTAAATGAAAGAAGCAAGATGGATCCGTCTTTGGTCTAAAATGTTCTGTTGCATATTTAACAACTTTTGCTTCTTTTCCCCTAATAAAAAAACAAACAAGCTGAAATGTAAAATAATCAGTTTATTATATGGAAGCCCAGAAAGCCAACGGAAAAAAAAACCAACATTTTTTTAAATGTTTGATTTTTCCCAATTTTATTTATTTATTTATTTATTTATTTGCTCAGCCCACAAAGGCAAACTAAAAAAAAAGTGTTTTGGCTATAAAAGACATTTCGACATGTTTTTAGGTGAGAATTAAGACATTAAAGTGACAGTGTGTATTTTTCCTGGCCTTAGGGGGCATTAGATGCCTAAATCATTGCAAGTATTTTGTGTTGGAGTAAGACCTTACCAATGGATGCCTATTAGGTTCAAAAAGCCCCGGGGACTGCAAATTTCAGCAAAGTAGCTAACACATCAGACTTCCTTTCATCACTGGCAACGAGCGAAGAGGAAAATGTGTAAAACATCAATGTTTATAAATAGTGAAAGTTTTGTAACCGTTTGTTACAAATCAGTAAATACATTTTGTCCTCATGGGCTCCTGTAGAAGGAAATATGGCATCTAATATGACCTCGCCTAGAGACTTAGACCCACTCCCAAGTGTTTTAGACCAGATTTTTATAGTCTATATTTATATAGTGTATATTTTTCAACAACAGGGCATCATTTAATGAACTTTTAATAACATTCCGATGGATATTTCCAGAGATTAAAGGTCAAAACTACACATTGTCTCTTTAAAATGTCCACAAATGAAGTCACACATTTGAAAATCAGCCTATTTTTTTATTCACTTACAAACATATCAAAATGTCTTGAGCCAAATTTATGGTGGAATGAACAGCTTCTTATTTTCTGAGCCAACCTTCGCTGTAGCAAGAGCTGGTGGATAGAAAAGGTAATAGAAAAATACATACATAAAAGAGATTTATTTTTTCATTTGCCTTTCCAGGTTGAGCAAAAATGGAGAAAAAAACCCACTGAAGATTTCTAGGAGAAAAAATAACACTTTTTCATTTACGTTTCTGGGCTGAGCAACAAAATGCCACAAAAAAAAGTCTTTTTCCCGTTGCCTTCCAGGGATTCCGTATTATTGTTGCTCGTCTGAAATGAGTTTGAGCTCATTTTCTTGATCGGCAAGCTTTTGAAAAGCAAAAATGATCACAAATACGACATAGAACAAGATAAAATATGGCTTTTATTTGTCTGTTAATCATGAAATATCAACATTTTAAAATGTAATTCAAATTTGTACCATTTTTGGAAAATTATAATTCAATTATAAACAAATTAGGCTTAACTTGTATATATTTTTTGGTTTGCTGCATTCACCCATGCGTCATTGTGTGTGTGTGTGTGTGTGTGTGTGTGTGTGTCCATCAGATCCGATGTGCGCCTCCATAAAGATGATGTTGACATTTGCTTCAGCAAGACGCTCAACTCCTGCAAGGTCCCCCAGATCCGGTATGCCAGCGTGGAGCGGCTGCTGGAGAGGCTGACCGACCTGCGCTTCCTCTCCATTGACTTCCTCAACACCTTCCTGCACACATACAGGATCTTCACGGCGGCGTCTGTCGTCATGGACAAACTGGCTGACATCTACAAGAAACCCTTCTCGTCTATTCCAATCAGGTCGAAACCGTTCTTCTATACAGTTTCTGTTTGTAGCTAAATGTGTTTTTTTCTCTTATTCATTAAAAAAGAGCTCGAGAATGATGGAATCAGATCTTGGTGAATGTTTTGGGTTCCTCCAGAAGGTCAAACACACGCTGGATAAAACAAACTAAGCATGCGTTTTAGGGTAATGGGGTCTCATTTATCAAGCTAGCTTACGCACAAAACGGGGTCGGAAAACTGCGTAAGCAACTTTCCACACAAACTTTGGGATTTATGAAAGAAACTTAGTGGAAAAATGTGTGCAACGTTAAGTTGACTAAGGACCTGGCTTACACACATGCTGGACATGGAGAGCACCTGCAGTGCTGCTGCTGACAAGGATAAAATAATGAAATCCTGCACTATTATCTCTTGTACCGCTTCGTTTTCACACAGAACAAGACCCCCCCCACACGCACACACACACACACACACAGCCTAAAGCCAGAATACGGAATGCAGAAATCAGCAGGGGGCAGCAGTAGCTCAACAGGTTGAGCGGGTTGTCCAGTAATCGGAAGGTTGCAGGTTCGATCCCGGCTCCGGACAGAGAATTCTGCTGTTGTGTCCTTGGGCAAGACACTTAACCCACCTTGCCTGCTGGTGGTGGTCGGAGGGACCGGTGGCGCCTGTGCTCGGCAGCCTCGCCTCTGTCAGTGCGCCCCAGGGCAGCTGTGGCTACACTGTAGCTCATCCCCACCAGTGTGTGAATGTGTGTGTGAATGGATGACACTGTAGTGTAAAGCGCTTTGGAGTCCTTACTCTGAGAGGCGCTATACAAGTGCGGGTCATTTATCATCATTGAGACAGAATGCCATGTGTCTGTGACAGTGTGTGTCCTGTCTACCTGAACAAGGGGTGATCTCCGTTTGGCTGACTGGTTAGCGTGCGTGACTTTGCCACAGATCTCTCTGAAGAACTCACAACATTGACGGCTTCAGCAACGCTGTGCCACTCCGTGGATTTCCTCTTATTTGTTTTGCAAAAGCACTTCCTTTCATTTCTCCACCTCACCCACAGGTACCTGAATTCCTGCTTGTGAAATAGCGCTTCCTTGATCCGCGGTCGTGATCGAAATGCTGCAACGAGCCGGCTTATGTATCTGCATGAGATCCACAAGGCACTTTGCATTGACCATTTATGGCAGTAAGTGGGCGTGGTGAGGGCGGGATGTGACTAAAATGCAGCTGAGAAACATTCTCGTTAGTCCCCGATTTCTGAAGCGGAGATTGCGTGCAGCTGTGCGTACTCCATGTTTGATGGATCACAAACCTACTTGGCTTAAGTACATTTTTTTGCTGAGCTTAAGTACGGTCTCGATAACTGAGACCCCCCAGATGAACAGATGCCTTAACGGTGTTTTTGGGAGAGGAACAAGAACATTCTGTCAGTCAGAGGAGGTTCAGTCTGGCTCTTTTGGGTCTCTGGCTGCATCAGAATAGTGTTATTATTTCTTCCACAGCTTCTCTGCTTGAGTCAGAGTTTAAAACGGAAAAGCTTTTTCTTTGCCTAGAGGTGAGTTTTGTACTTTTAAAACCTTACTCCGCATCATTTGTGGATGATTTCACTGGACAGGAAGGGAGCATCCAGGTAATGGAGGTGCACAGGAGGGAAAGCTAGCGTTTATTACCATGAAAGGGATATGGCTGTAGGGATATTTAGTGCAAAACCTGAATTTTCTCAAATCGTTGTGGGGTGGTGAGACTCAGGAGACATGAAGGTGACCTGCTCAGCTCGGAGGAAAACACTTTACACATCTAATAGTTTACAAAGCAGCTGGATCTCACTGGAAGAGCACAGATAACACCCTCTCCATCCGGGGACATCTGCTGCGAAACCAAATCCAGGACTAATTTAAGTATTAAGAAGCTGGAGCATTGTCATGGTCTGCGTCTGCATCTCCCTCATGTGTCTCCTTGTGTTCCTCATGTGTCCCCTTGTCTACAGCCCCCTCCAGGTGTCCCCTCAGGTTCTGTGTCCTCTGTTCCCCAGCCCACTCCAGGTTCTCCCCTTAAGCTTCCTGTGCCCCTTCTTGCCTCCAGCTCCCACCAGGTTTCCCAGGTTCACCTGTTCTTGTTTTCTTGTATTATCTAACTAGTTTTTTCCTATAGTTCTCATAGGTTCAGGTTTTCTTCTCCTAGGTTCCTTGGTCCTTCCCCACCAGTTTATTAGTTCTCCTTTTCTCCTTAGATCTTTATTTTGTTCTCCCAGTCTTTAGGTTTTGGTTATTATTCATAGGTCATGTTTATTTTAGGCTGCGCAGTGGCGCAGTGGTTAGAGCTGTTGCCTTGTAGCGAGAAGGTCCTGGGTTCGCTTCCCGTCCTGGGATCTTTCTGCATGGAGTTAGCATGTTCTCCCTGTGCATGCGTGGGTTCTCTCCAGGTACTCCGGCTTCCTCCCACAGTCCAAAAACATGACTGTTAGGTTGATTGGTCTGTCCAAATTGTCCCTAGGTGTGAGCATGTGTGTGTGTGTGTGTGTGTGCATGATTGTTTGTCCTGTGTGTCTCTGTGTTGTCCTGCAATGGACTGGCTCTCTGTCCAGGGTGTACCCCGCCTGATTGCCCGTTGACCGCTGGTTGACCCCCCCCCCCCCCCCCCCCACCCCCCACCCCGACCCTGCATGGACAAAGCGGGTTCAGAAAATGGATGGATGGATGTTTATTTTACCTTCTCAGCTTAGTTTCCTCTCCCTGATTAGTTAATTGATTTCACTAGGTTCTCTCTGCTCACGCACCTGCAGCTCATCTCCCATTCATCCCGCCCCTGTGTATATAGGCCTAGTCCACACGTAGCCGGGGTTTTTTTAAAACGAATATCCGCCCCTCCAAAAACTTGCATCCACATCACCTCGTTTAAAAAAAAACTCTGTCCACACGTACCCGGATAAATACGTTGTTAAGGACATGCCAGACCTGTAGGTGGCAGTACTTCCCCCGTTCTTAACCTCGTCCTTCGTCTGTGGTCTTCCGCAAGGAGCAGTAATTCCGCTTGCAAAAACAAACAAGCAGAAAGCGCTTGGACAATTGATAAAGCGAGCGCAGCTCTGAGGGCATCCATGCTGTCGGCTAGTGTAAACACAGGTCGCACACGTGATGTCAGCATGTTTTTGTCGCGGAAAGTGACGTTGCGGACCTTAAAACTCCGGTTTTGTCTGTCCACACGCAGACACCCAAAACGGAGAAAACACAGATCTTCACTTTGGCCGGAGTTTTTAAAAAGATCCGTTTTTGTGTGAAAAAACTCCGTTTTCGTGTGGACGACAGGCCAAAACGTAGACAAATATCTACGTTTTGGCAGATCCCCGGCTACGTGTGGACGGGGCCTTAACCTTGTCTGTGTTGTTGGACCATTGTTTGCGTCAGCCTCGTCCCGTCCCCCTCTCTAGATTTGAATATCTCTCTAGGTCTCTTGTGTTCTTAGATTTCTCTCGGTTTTGATATTAGGATTTTTGGACTTTGGTTTTTGGCTCCCTGCCTCCTTTGGATTTACTCCTTAATAAAGGATTTTACCTCCTGCCTCGTGTCTCTGGTTCTGCATCTTGGGTCCTAACCGTCCTCCAAACCCACATCCTGACAAGCATCAGCTGTAGCCGACAGAGACACGAGCAAAAATCTTAATAAGTAGTAATGGCTAATGACTAAATCCACGTGGTGAGATCTACGACGACCTGCTTTTGCTTTATGTTCTGGATTAGTGTTGCACTGAGGACAGTAAACTACTAAAGCACTCCTCCTCTCTCTCAGGGGCTTCTCGTTTGAAAACCAGATCCAGTTGACTTGTACAGTCCACTCACGTACATTTACTACAGAAATAAAGAAAAACACCTCTGTTCATGAAGTTGTCTGGCTCAAGTGCACCTTTTCTCCAACTGAATAATTTATCTTCCAGCATCTTTCCTCAAATCACGTCCCGTTCCTGTTGCATCTCCTTTTATTTCCATGTCTAAATCCACTCGTTGACACTCATCCATCTATTCTGTTTGTTGTCCATCTCCTTTGTCTACATGTAACCCTTCCAACTCCAGGGTCCAGTACCACACATTTGACCGTCTGCCCATCTCATCCATGTGTCCCGACTACGGTCTGAAGATGATGAAGATAGCCGTGGATCAGTCCAAGTAACCGAGTCTTTTATCTGGCCTCTGCTTCTGTTAGGCTCTTCCTGAACTGATGCACGACTTTCCTTTCCCTAGCCTGAATGGATCCTTTTTGCAACTAAAGCACAGAGATTGTAATTGTTCCCATCTCAACAGATTTAAATGAGTGAAAACCAAAGAAATAGAATAAATAAAATGGTGTCCAGCATGTTTTTAAGATCGAATGTTTGTTTTGTTTTTCATTTGTTTAGAAGATTTATCCTGATCCATCACTTTGTGACGTTTCGTTTGGATATTTTTCTCCTGCCTGTTGCTTCTCATCACATTTCTATCCTCCCTTCCATTTCTGACTTTCCTTTTTTTTTTTGCATTTCCCCCCTTTTTGCCAAAATGCTTCTCACGCGTGCTCCCTTGAGTGCTGCAGCTGATTTTTGCTGTTTAATGTTTCTGGGCATATAAACTAGAGCTAAACGTATACTACGGTAAATTCACAACTTAACAGATGTTCACATTTATATTCCGTTAAGACCTAATTTATTTTTATGCATTTGGATTGTGTCAAAGAGGTAAGGCAAGCTTCCTAAACCTTAGAGGATTATCTCCAGGCCCAGCCTCATTCCACTGTATGGTATCAGCACTGTGCAAACCTGCTATCAGACTTTTAAGGGGACATATTAAGATTTTTTTCTTAAATTATAATAGTTCTATGGTCAGTACCAAACATGTTTATGAAGTTCTTTGCACTAAATCCTTTTCACATAAAGCAAATTAGTCAGCTGTACAGAATGAGCTGTTTCAGTCCTTTTAAGAAAACAAGCTGAAGCTGGCCACTCCCACTCATCCCCCACTCAGGCTGCTATAAGCTGAGAAGCTCCAATATATGAGGGGCTAAAGCTTGGTTTATGCTTGACGCATTCACTTTCCGCGCGGTGATGCGGCTCGCGGCTGGAACGCGCTTCACAACTCGCAGCGTTTATGGTTTGTGCGGCTCGTCTCTGCGGTGAGCCAATATTCTCCCAAACTGTAGGGGGCAGCATGGAGCTCTACAGCATGCATCCAACACTACACCACAGTAGAAGTAGAAATCACTGTTTACAACATGGTATTTCAGCATTTTTAACAGCGTCCTCGTCTTTTCCGACAGTGCGAGCTATTTCTCTCCAAGAATTATTAACAACATGTTGATCACGGTGATCTCTGAGAGCTGAATCATACAAATGTCTGTATTTACGAACCTCTGCCGTGCCGGTCCGCCATGTTTTTCCGCGTCCGACCGTCCGCGTGGTTAGAAATTTTCCGAGGTGCGCGTTGCGGAAATCTTGGGCCGTGCGGAGACGCGGTGGAGGGGCGTGGTTGTTAAAATGATGCAAAATGACGCTACTTTTCCGCGCGGAGCCGTGCGGACCTCGCGGACGCGTCAAGCATAAACCAACCTTAAGTGTAGAGCTGCTGCTCCTTTTTTAGCAGCTCTCTCTTGCACGCGGGAGGTGGTTTTATCCTAATTTTCCCGCTTGTGACATCACAAATGGGAACTTTTAGAAACGGCTTGTTTTAGGTAAATAATTCCTTTTCTGACAGAAAATAGATGTTTTTCACATTTGGAGTGTTTATAGAGGCTGAAGAGACTCACATTTCAGCACAAAAGGAAGCAAAAAAATCTGTTTTACATAAAATGTCTATTTTATTATCTTAGTTTTAGGGGTAACTTTATCATAAGCCAGAGCAGGTCCTCGTTCAAAACAAACTGATGGGTTTTTCTTGCTGCGTCAAAGCAATTGTTGCTTTAACCGAACCAGTTTTGCTGCTTGAGCTAACAGTGAGTGAGACTGAAGCCTTTAAAATCAAAGGTGTCACTGCAGACTCACAAATGTTTCAACTGGTCTCTGAGGCTGAGCTTTGAGATTGAAGCTCTGTCCTTATTGCTCTCTCACTCCTCCTTCTATCTAATGTTTATGTTTATGTTTATTTATTTGGCAGACGCTTTTATCCAAAGTGTCTTACAATTTATAACCTATAGGACATGTTGTGATCCATGGGGGAAACCGGAGTACCCGGAGGAAACCCACGCATGCATGGGGAGAACACGCAACTCCACGCAGAAAGGCCGCAGCCGAGTTTCGAACCCGCGACCTTCGTGCTGCGAGGCAACAGTGCTAACCACTGCGCCACCGTGCAGCCTAATAAGGACATTGTCAGATTCAATAAGGTGGTGTTTGCTCCTGGCATCTAATAATGCTTGGACCAAAGTGTCACAACACCAATGCCAAAATACGCCCTGATTGGATGTCAGAGAGGCTCCCAGCTACCGGACGATGAAGCAATGCTCTAAGCTCTGAAGACAAGAACGGGTTGGTTTTGCAGCTACGTGTGCAGGTGCTCAAACTAAAGCAACACAATCGTTTACAGTATCACAGTAACCTTTAATTATTACTCTTCTTCAAACTTACTGGAGCTTCTGTCCAAATCTAATTCTAAAGAGAAAGATGAAATTGATCAGGGAGTTTCCAACCATAATACCAAACCAACCTGACGGTTGCCAGGAAGCACCTTAGAGCCAAGAGAAGAGGAATAAAGTGATGACAGTTCTCTCAGGGTTCAGCATTATTACAGCTGCGTTGAGCTCACTTGTCCAGCTTTATTGCAGTTCCTTACAAATGGGGGGTGCTTACAGGCTGCACAAAGGTGTAAAAGTCCTGAAATGTTAAAACAGAGACTGGAAACAACCAGGAATAAAAGCTGGCAGTCGCCAAGGCAACCGGAAAGATGTTGTGTTATTTCCAGCTCAGTGTGCTGGAGTATGGAGATGCCACAATGAAAAACTGCCAAAATAACATCTGACTGCATATTTGCACCCACTCATTACAAATCACTCTGCCTAAGTCCAAACAACTCAGTGTCACAAATATAACAAAAAGCTCACTCTATGCTCAGGAGAATCTACAATCAGAGTTCATTTCATCTGAATCAGACTCCGGTACACACTTTGTGTTTCTCCAACTCTCTGGAGCTTTTCCAGCACCCGTAGTTCTGCTAAAACGCGTTTCTTTCTCCTTTCCAGGTCCTTGGAGCTGTTTTTTGCCACCAATCAGAACAATCGAGGCAGTGATAACATGAATGACAGATCCCCTCGCCTCTGCCGCAAGTTCTCCTCTCCTCCCCCGTTATCAGTCTCATCCCGCACCTCCTCGCCTGTCCGAACCCGAAAGCTTTCTCTTCACTCCCCCATCACCGCCAGGGTTGGAGGCCTGGACCTGACATCTCCAGTGTCCAACTCCAGCATCAACCACAACACTTCCCAGTCTGCTGCCAGCAGCCCCACCTCTGCCCACACGCCTCAAACACCAACACCCCAGACCCCGACTCCGACTGCTACCTCTCCTCCTCCTCCTCTTGCCTCCTCCACCTCTCCTCCTCCCAACAATTCCAAATCGCCACAGGATCAAGCTCCTCTGACTCCCTCCTCACCCGATCAGAGTCCTTGTCCAACAGCAGAGGGAGATGAGATGCCGAAGATCGACCCCTTCTGTGGGAAGCTGAGACGAAGCATTCGGAGAAGTAAGTTACGATTTTAAGTAAACCATAATTACTTAGAAAAACGTTACGACTAGGCTTTCAAAAGCTCATTATGCTTCGCATACTCTTGATTGGCTGAGCGTTGGTCTGCTGATGGTGAAAACAGAAAGTAAAACGAAAGGATTTGAAAAGCCTGACAGATCATGTCACACTCTCCCATCTTCTCCCTCGCGTTTGACTATGTAATGATTTAAATTACATGTTATTTAATAAGCCATGAGATTCCATAGGAAATATGAAATCAACCTTATGGATCCGTTGGGTTATTTTAACCAGAAGATTGGAACTTTTTATTGCAGGGATTAGATAACAGCTTCGTATTAATGCAGAGACAACAGAAGAGAGAGAGTCGAGTTTAAAAGTTTAAAGATTTATTACTAAACAAATTAAACTAGACTAACTTTAACACTAAATGTATGGTGTAACTAAGGTGGATGAGACGGAGAATGGTGTAGTGTGGAATGTTGCTCAGAACCAGCAAATCCGAAGAAGCGATTAGTTCTGATGGGAATCGAAGGTGATGTTGTCGTGCTAAGCTTTGATTTGGAGATTCATAAACGCATTCGACGCCATTTGTCGGTCTACATACCCTTTTGGAAGTCCCCGTCTAGATCAGGAGGTGTAAAGGTCCAGCTTGACCTTATGGAGCCGAAGCCTGTAGCACAGCCACGGCAGCCGACCACCCGTCTTGAGATACTTCCTGGTCACGACAATTTGTTGGCGTCTAGCGAGACCCAAACCTGGGTCGTGATGGTTCAGCTTTTATTCTGAAAGGAACCGTTGCAGCAGGTGGAACAGCAACAGATTTTATCCAGCTTGTCGTTGGTTCTTTCGGCTGAAGAGGAAAGTTACGGATTGGCCACTCCGACAACTCCTCTAGAACGCTTTGAACTGGCGTTAAAGATGACGTGGGCATAGTTTTATACTTCGAATGTTTTGGTTTATGGTCGAATGAAAAGATGACAGATTTACCAAACACCACCAAAACCACGCCTCCGTCAGATCTGGCAGATTCTGATTGGATCAGTAAAACAATGTGTCGTGTCTTAACGCTACGTGAGATCAGTCCTAGTGGAAACATTTAAAGTCATATTACTTATTACATTCTATAGGATTATAATAAAGTAATTAATATTTTGATTTCACAGATTGGTCACATCTTATTATTGACTAACACTTTGTTTGATTAGCTTTATTAAAATAGAGTTCTTTGATTTATTAAAGGAGAGAGTCCATTATTCATTCTTCTCTTGAACTGGAAAGAAGCAGGTTAGAAGCAAATGAATGAGACCTTGAGGCCATATCTCATGCAGACTAGTTCTGTGTCAGAGGAGAGGGGAAGATGACTTTTAGGTGGAAAACAGTTATTTCATTCGGTTACAACTAAAATAGTTGATTTTACTTTAAATGTTGTCTTTGGTCCACTGTTGTTTCTCATTTTGTATGTGTATTTTACTGTCTGACACTTTAGTGGACCTTGTTGTTTTTTATTTTATTTTAACTAAACTGGATTTTGATTCTCAAAAGGGCTTAACCCTCTGGAGGCAGGCGTTGCAGATTTGCAACAGTTAAAACCTACCTGGTTACCCCACAAACGTATTTCATGAGCATTTTTTAACTCAGAAGTATCCTCGAAGGACTTATTTGTTCGTCCTTTTATCGAAACGTATTTTGAGCCTGAGAGGGTTAAAAGTTAATTGAACTAAGATTTAATTATGTGTTGTCTGTAGAAGCATGCTGTTGGACTGTAGGGGGAAATTAGCACTATTTTTTCCAGAACTGCGCTGCTCTGGGTGGCTGCATGTTGGAGTAGCTCTGTTGACTACATGTAAGTTTTGCCTTTTCTTGGACATTTTTTCTTCTAGTTTCTCAAGAAAAACTGTATTTTTTTGGACACTTTACTTTTCTGTTTCTGGTGCTGTGAAGCTTCGAGGATTTTTACTGCTATTTTTTAGCTTTTTTCACTTTTTGAGCATTTGTTATGATACGTAACCATGGCAACAAGCTGGTTTACAATCAGGAGCAGCTGATTAACTTTGGAAAGGCTGAAATAATACCTCAACTGAAGCCACAAATCCCAAATGAGCTAAAACGCAAGAAGCGTGGGTGCAGAGGGGAGCAAAACGGAGACCAAGAAAGAGGAAATTCAAACCATCTCTTCCATCGATCATAATGGGCAATGTGAGATCACTGGCCAACAAGATGGAGCAACTCCAAGCCCTTTCAAGGACTCAGCCAGAGTTTCGGCAGTTTCGAACCGCTGGAGGAGATAATGCAAAGAAGAATTCTCCAGAGAATCAAGAACATGATGGACAACCCTGAGCATTCTCTTCACAAGACTGTCCGACAACGGAAGAGTGTCTTCAGTCAGAGGCTTCTTCAGTTTGGCTGCAACACTGACCGCTACTGGAGATCCTTCCTGCCAACAGCCATTGTAATATACAACAACTCTTTGATTACTTGATTATTATTATTTTTCTGAGCTACTACAGCAATCAGTTTCCCTCTGGGATTAATAAAGTATTTTTGAATTTGAATTGAATTGAATTGCAGTCCAGCGTGGACAAGGGGGTAAGCTGCTAATTGGACCGGAGGTGGGTGGGGTGGGAGTCAGACAAAATACAAAATAAAGTACTTTTACTTGTGAAACTTTATATAAAATAAAGAGAAGTAGAAATGTTCCATATCATGCTATTTCAGACCTTTGATAGCAAAGGTGTGCTCAGTATATGATAAAATATTATCTTGGCAATAATGAGATGGCATTTATTTTAAATACAAGTTATTTTCATCAGCCTAAATTTATGCTTTGTTTCAATGAAACTCTGCCCACTCCGATAAAACGTGCTTACAACAGCGTCTTAGACGAGTGAGGTGTTTATTGGCATCTCTCTGAGCACTCTAACCACCAAGTCTGCTACATAACAGCAGTCGCCAAAGCCACGTATCCTGTGCTGGTCAGAAGAGACGGGTTTCAGATCAGAGACTAGCTTCCAGGAGAGGAGCAGGGCCTGATGACGAGTTTCCTTTGACACTTTACAGGATTTTCAAGGTAAAACTCAAAATTTGCTGCTGAAACAGGAAAATGCATGAATGCAGCCCAACAATGGGTTTAGTTTTTTTTTCTTATGAGTAAATAATAATATCACATGATAAAAAAGTTCATTTTTTTCCATGATATGGCCTCTTTAAGTAAAGTACAGAAAAATTACACTTAAGAACAGTAACAAGGTACTTGTACATTGGTGAAATAACATTGGTAACACTTTACAATAAGGGTCCCTTTATTAATTTTACTGATATTGTTAAAGAGCTAGTCACCCCCTACCAGAGTCTTACTTCACTCCCACTTCCTGTTTGAAAAATGCAACAAATGCTGTTGCATTTTTGGGGTGGCTCACCAAATTGGTCCTTGTGGTAACTCTGGGAGAGTTTAGCCTGTGGCGATGTATTGCATTGCTCCTTTATTAGGCCCGAGCAGCGAAGCGCTGCGAAGGCCTATTGTATCTGCTCCGTTTATTAGGCCCGAGCAGCGAAGCGCTGCGAAGGCCTATTGTATCTGCTCCGTTTATTAGGCCCGAGCAGCGAAGCGCTGCGAAGGCCTATTGTATCTGCTCCGTTTCTTTTTCTTTCTTTTTTTTTCTTTTTTTTTCTTCCGCGTCTTTGGATGGCCTTTAGGGGGTCTTAGCATATCCAAAAACTCACAAAATTCTGGCCCAATATAGAAAGTGCGTGAAATTTACGTATTTCACTGGCAACGTGAAAGTTGGTAAAAAAATGTTTCGACAGCGCCCCCTGGAAAATTTAAAATACCCCTCCGCTTTGACCTTTTTTCATAGTAGAGTGATGAAATTTGGTACACTTGTAGAACTCAACAATACGCACAGAAAAGCCTCTTGCACCCATGGTCAATATCAAACAGGAAGTCGGCCATTTTGGACTAAAGTGGCCATTTTGACCCCGTTTTGGCCATTTCTATGGTCTATATTTGGTTGAACAGTTTGGTCATTTTTCGCACGATTGTCTCAAAAATAGTGTGCGATCGAAGAGAAGCGATGGACGAATCAAATGAGCAAATAAAATTGACTTTTCGTAAATACTGAAGGGGCGGGGCCAGGCCTCAAAGTTTGAGCACTCGCCAAAAAAATTCAAATTGCTTTAATTTCATAAATGAAAGTATTACAGCTAAAGTAATTTTCTATGGACAATCGTCATCGCCCCCCGAAGACAAATGAATGGTCGATTGATGATGTCACATAAGCCCCGCCCCCTCAGGCCTTAAAAGGTCAAGTTTTACTGGGAAATTTTCCAAAATTCGCCCTTTCAAATAATCAGCCCAAATTTGTAGCAGGTAACTGAAGACAAGTTGGGGGTTGCTTGGCGTCACTTTATGGGAGTTTTCTGCAGAAGGCGGGGCTGTGGTGGCGCGGCGAAGTCAGGCGTACCGACGTGGCCTTACGTTTGCCTCCCATTTCGTCAATTCTAGAGATATTGCCACAAAACCTCTTGGGAGTGATCCTAGTTCAGCCCCCCACAAAATGTGATGTGAACATCCGGTGGGCGTGGCCTATTTTCTGAAATAGCGCCCCCTAGGACCATTAAAACTGTCAGCCCCAAGTCATGCTTTGACTGAGGATTATGAAATTTGGCACACTAATGTGGTGTCTCAGGACCTACAAAAAAGTCTCTTGGAGCCAAGTGCAAAGTCGCACAGGAAGTCGGCCATTTTGGTCCAAGTACTCGATTTAGTGGTTTTCGCACACGTTGTTTGGAGAGTGATGCTCCATCGCCCTTTTCACCAATCGCCTTCAAACTTCTGCTATAGACTCTTAAGACATAAAGGAAAAAATTCAACCGTCGGATTTTAAATAAGTATAAAGGTGTGGGCGTGGCTAAGCCTCAAACTTTGACCTGTCACCACGCCACTCTTTTTTTCACAGCTACCTATTGGACTCCTTTTACCCAATCGCCAGCAATCTCTGGCGAATAGCAGCTGACAAGTTGAGGTCACTTAGTCTCCAGTACTGGCAGGTTTTGAAAAAAGGCGGGGCTTTGGGAGCATGGCAAAATTCACCATCACGCCATGGCAATACGTTTGCCTCTCATTTCTTCAATTATCGTGCCATCGCCACAAAATGTCTGGTGAGTGATCCTAGTCTGAACCCCAATAGATTTGGACAGCTGTAGTTTGTGGGCGTGGCCTATTTTCTGAAATGGCGCCCCCTAGGACCATTAAAACTGTCAGCCCCTAGCCATGCTTTGACTGAGGAGTACGAAATCTGGTACACTAATGTGGTGTCTCCGGACCTACAAAAAAAGTCTCTTGGAGCCAAGTGCAAAGTCGCACAGGAAGTCGGCCATTTTGGTCCAAGTACTCGATTTAGTGGTTTTCGCACACGTTGTTTGGAGAGTGATACACCATTGCCCTTTTCACCAATCACCTTCAAACTTCTGCTATAGACTCTTAAGACAAAGGGGAAAAAATTCAACCTACGGATTTTAAATAAGTATAAAGGTGTGGGCGTGGCTAAGCCTCAAACTTTGACCTGCCGCCACGCCATTCTTTTTTTCACAGCTCCCTATTGGACTCCTTTTAACCAATCAACAGCAATCACTGGCAAATAGCAGCAGACAAGTTGAGGTCACTTGGTCTATAGTACTGGCAGGTTTCGAATAAAGGCGGGGCTTTGGGAGCATGGCGAAATTCGCCATCAAGCAATGGAAATACATTTGTCTCTCATTTCTTCAATCATTGTGACATCGCCACACAATTTCGTATGAGTGATCCTACTCTGACCCCTAATAGAATTGGACAGCTGAAGTTTGTGGGCGTGGCCTATTTTCTGAAATAGCGCCCCCTAGGACCATTAAAACTGTCAGCCTCAAGCCATGCTTTGACTGAGGATCACGAAATTTGGCACACTAATGTAGTGTCTCAGGACCTACAAAAAAGTCTCTTGGAGCCAAGCGCAATGTCGCACAGGAGGTCGGCCATTTTGGTCCAAGTACTCGATTTAGTGGTTTTCGCACACGTTATTAGGAGAATGATGTCTCGTCGCCCTTTCCACCGATCACCTTCAAACTCCTGCTATATACTCTTAAGACATAGAGGAAAACTTCAACCGTCGGATTTTAAATTAGTTTAAAGGTGTGGGCGTGGCTAAGCCTCAAACTTTGACCAGTCGCCATTACGTTACTTGACTCAATAACTCCCTTGTCCATGATCAGATCAATTTCAAACTTTGTCCGTGTGATCACTGACCACATCTGAAGACAGTGACAATGTGGACAGCTGGCATCACCTAAGCCCCGCCCCCTGACTACAGGAAGTCTACTGTTTTATGGTGAAATGCCCATATTTGTCCCCTCTAATTTAGTCAACATGACACTAAGGTCATTCACTGTCTTCATGATGTTTTAATGACTATTCAGATCTGATAGCTTTTCAGAAAGGGAGGAGCTTTGATGCCATGGCGATTTCTGGCGTGACGCTGTGACCTTACGTTTGACTGTAACTTCCACAAACAGCCTCCGATTTGCCAGAGACTGAACATCACATCACCAGTGTGGTAAAGATAGAGTATCTCCTAGTGGTGAGACGTGTAATGCTGGGCTCAGAGGGGATGCTGAATCAGGGTGAGGTGTGGACGAGGAGGCCGTTCACGGTTTCTGGTGTCGGGGTGGTTGACTTTCTGTTCTGCCCGACGTGCCCTGGTGCCCCCGGCTGCCGGCCAGGATGGACAAGCGCGGAATTGGGTTTGGAGAGCGTCGGGGATGGAGCGGAGGGGGTGCGGAAGGAGGGCGAGCAGCTTCGCTGCGAGGGCCGAACGACGCTGCTTGCAGCTTTAATTATTATTACGCTTTCTTTTTTCTTCCGCGTCTTTGGGTGGCCTTTAGGGGGTCTTAGCATATCCAAAAAGTCACCAAATTCTGGCCCAATATAGAAAGTGCGTGAAATTTACGTATTTCACTGGCGATGTGAAAGTTGATAAAAAAGTGGCTCGACAGCGCCCCCTAAAGAGTGAAAAATACCCCTCTCCATAAAGCTTAGTTTATCGTACAGTTATGAAATTTGGTATACTGGTACTACTCAACAGTCCGCACAAAAAAGCCTCTTGCATCCATGGTCAATATAAAACAGGAAGTCGGCCATTTTGGGTTGAAATGGCGATTTTTAGCCGTTTTGGCCATTTCTAGGGTCTATATTTGGTTGAACAGTTTCGTCATTTTTCGTACCATAGTCTCAAAAATAGTGTGCCATCGAACAGAAGCGATGGACGCTTCAAATGAGAAAATAAAATTGACTTTTCGTAAATACTGAAGGGGCGGGGCCAGGCCTCAAAGTTCGAGCACTCGCCAAAAAAATTCAAATTGCTATAATTTCACAAATGAAAGAATTACAGTTAAAGTAACTTTCTATGGATAATCGTCATCGCCCCCCGAAGACAAATGAATGGTCGCTGGATGATGTCACACAAGCCCCGCCCCCTCAGGACTTAAAACGTCAAGTTTTACTGGGAAATTTTCCAAAATTCGCCCTGTCGAATAATCAGCCCGAATTTGTAGCAGGTAACTGAAGAGAAGTTGGCGTTGCTTGACGTCACTTTATGGGTGTTTTCTGCAGAAGGCGGGGCTGTGGCGACGCGGCGAAGTCAGGCGTACCGCCGTGACCATACATGTGCCTCCCATGTCGTCATTTCTATAGATACAGTCACGAAACGTCTTGTGAGTGATCCTAGTCCGGCCCCCCAAAAGATCTCATGTGAACATCAAATGGGCGTGGCCTATTTTCTGAAATAGCGCCCCCTAGGTCCATTAAAACTGTCAGCCCCAAGCCATGCTTTGACTGAGGAGTACGAAATTTGGTACACTAATGTGGGGTCTCAGGACCTACAAAAAAGTCTCTTTGAGCCAAGTGCAAAGTCGCACAGGAAGTCGGCCATTTTGGTCCAATTACTCGATTTAGTGGTTTTCACACACGTTATTAGGAGAATGATGTCTCGTCGTCCTTTCCACCTATCACCTTCAAACTCCTGCTATATAATCTTAAGACATAGAGGAAAAAATTCAACCGTCGGATTTTATACAAGTATAAAGGTGTGGGCGTGGCTAAGCCTCAAACTTTGACCTTTCGCCATTACATTACTTGACTTAACAACTCCCATGTGCATGATCAGATCTATATCAAACTCCGTCTGTGTGATCATTGACCACATCTCAAGACAATGACAATGTGGACAGCTGACATCACCTATGCCCCGCCCCCTGACTACAGGAAGTCTATTTTTTAATGGTGAAATGCCCTTATTTGTCCCCTCTACTTTAGTCAACATGACACTAAGGTCATGCACTGTCTTCATGATGTTGTAATGACCATTCAGATCTGATAGCTTTTCAGAAAGGGAAGGGCTTTGATGCCACGGCGAATTCTGGCGTGACGCCGTGACCTTACGTTTGACTGTAACTTCCACTAACAACCTCCGATCTGCCCGAGACTGAACATGGCAATCAACAATCATGCCCTTTATTCAACGAGGCACACACCGTTGGTGAAAGTTGTGTAATGTCACCACAGCGCCCCCTACACACCATTAAAACTGTAATAACTCCTACAGACGAGGTCGTAACTGCACCAAACTTGCTATGTGTACTCACACAATGGCACCCACCACAGTCCTGTGGTAAGTTGTTGATATTGCTTTAGCTCCGCCCCCTGACAGATATTAGGCCCTTAATAACACATGCATGATGCAATTCACACCAAACTGCACACAAATGACTGTCATCAACCTACAAACTTCTTCATGGAATAATTCTTAAATTTGGGACAGCGCCCCCTAGATACAAAAAACCTTTGTAACTTCTGCAAAAAAGTTCCAAACTACATCAAACATTGTGGGAGTCATCACACATCTGCAATCAACACATGTATGTGATCACTTGTTCAATTCACTTTAACTCCACCCACTTACAGCTTTTTGTCTCTAGATGACCCATGCAACGTTTGATTGATTCCAAATTAACAGAAAACCATCTTTGATGACCAAAGATGACCTCTATGGCATTTACTTGTAAATGGTCACAACGCCCCCTAGATGGGTTCAAACTTTATTAACTTCTAAAGTCAAAGTCAGAATGGCATTATACTTGGCTTGTGACATCACGTGACTGCACCAAACACATTGATGTGGTTGTTGATTCAAATCCCTGTAGCTCCGCCCCTTTCAGCTCACTGGCTTTAGATAACACACACAACGTCCGTTTGATGCCAAAATAACAGAAAACTGTCCTTGTCAACCAAAGCTGACCTCAATGGGATTTTTCTGTAATTGATCACAGCGCCCCCTAGATAACTTTAACTTTCGAAAACTTTAATAAATATGGGCAAAAAAGCACTAAAGTTGGTCTGTGTCATCACACCAACAGTGTGCTAAAGATAAAGTATGCCCTAGTGGTGAGACATGTAATATAATGGTAGGCTCGGAGGGGATGCTGATTCAGGGTGAGGTGTGGATGAGGTGACTGTTAGCTTTTCTTGGTGTCAGGGTGGTGGACGTTTCAGTCCGTGGACGTGCCCTGGTGCCCCGTGCTGCCGGCCAGGACGGAGCGGCGGGGAGTTGGGTTTGGAGAGCATCGGGGATGGAGCGGAGGGGGTGCGGAAGGAGGGTGAGCATCTTCGCTGCGAGGGCCGAACGACGCTGCTTGCAGCTTTAATTACGCTTTCTTTCTTTCTTTCTTTTTTCTTCCGCGTCTTTGACTGGCCTTTAGGGGGTCTTAGCATATCCAAAAAGTCACCAAATTCTGGCCCAATATTGAAAGTGCGTGAAATTTACGTATTTCACTGGCAATGTGAAAGTTCATAAAAGAATGGCTGAACAGCGCCCCCTAGAAAGTGAAAAATACCCCTCTCCATAAAGCTTAGTTTATCGTACAGTTATGAAATTTGGTACACTTGTAGAACTCAACAATACGCACAGAAAAGCCTCTTGCATCCATGGTCAATATCAAACAGGAAGTCGGACATTTTGGACTAAAGTGGCCATTTTGACCCAGTTTCGGCCATTTCTTGGGTCTATATTTGGTTGAACAGTTTGGTCATTTTTCGCACGATCGTCTCAAAAATAGTGTGCGATCGAACAGAAGCGACGGACGATTAAAATGAGACAATAAAATTGACTTTTCGTAAATACTGAAGGGGCGGGACCAGGCCTCAAAGTTCGAGCACTCGCCAAAAAAATTCAAATTGCTATAATTTCATAAATGAAAGAATTACAGTTAAAGTAACTTTCTATGGACAATCATCATCGCCCCCCGAAGACAAATGAATGGTCAATTGATGATGTCACATAAGCCCCGCCCCTTCAGGACTTAAAAGGTCAAGTTTTACTGGGAAATTTTCCAAAATTTGCCCTTTCAAATAATCATCCCAAATTTGTATCAGGTAACTGAAGACAAGTTGGGGTTGCTTGGCGTCACTTTATGGGAGTTTTCTGCGGAAGGCGGGGCTGTGGCGGCGCAGCGAACTCAGGCGTACCACTTAGGCCTTACGTTTGCCTCCCATTTCGTCATTTCTAGAGATATCGCCACGAAACTTCTTGTGAGTGATCCTAGTCCGGCCCCCCAAAAAATCTGATGTGACATTCCGGTGGGCGTGGTCTATTTGCTGAAATAGCGCCCCCTAGGACCATTAAAACTGACAGCCCCAAGCCATGCTTTGACTGAGGATTACGAAATGTGGTACACTAATGTGGTGTCTCAAGACCTACAAAAAAGTCTCTTGGAGCCAAGTGCAAAGTCGCACAGGAAGTCGGCCATTTTGGTCCAAGTGCGTGATTTAGTGGTTTTCGCACACGTTGTTTGGAGAGTGATGCTCCGTCGCCCTTTTCACCAATCGCCTTCACACTTCTGCTATATACTCTTAAGACATAGATGAAAAAATTCAACCGTCGGATTTTAAATAAGTATAAAGGTGTGGGCGTGGCTAAGCCTCAAACTCTGACTTGTCGCCACGCCACTCTTTTTTTCACAGCTCCCTATTGGACTCCTTTTATCCAATCACCACCAAACAGTGGCAAATAGCAGCAGACAAGTTGAGGTCACTAGGTCTATAGTACTGGCAGGTTTCGAATAAAGGCGGGGCTTTGGGAGCATGGCGAAATTCGCCATCACGCCATGGAAATACGTTTGTCTCTCATTTCTTCAATCATTGTGACATTGCCACACAATTTCTGATGAGTGATCCTACTCTGACCCCTAATATAATTGGACAGCTGAAGTTTGTGGGCGTGGCCTATTTTCCAAAACAGTGCCCCCTAGGACCATTAAAACAGTCAGCCCCAAGCCATGCTTTGACTGAGGATCACAAAATTTGGCACACTAATGTAGTGTCTCAGGACCTACAAAAAAGTCTCTTGGAGCCAAGCGCAATGTCGCACAGGAGGTCGGCCATTTTGGTGCAATTACTCAATTTAGTGGTTTTCGCACACGTTATAAGGAGAATGATATCTCCTCGCCCTTTCCACCGATCACCTTCAAACTCCTGCTATATACTCTTAAGACATAGAGGAAAAAATTCAACCGTCGGATTTTAAATAAGTATAAAGGTATGGGCGTGGCTAAGCCTCAAACTTTGACCAGTCGCCATTACTTTATTTGACTTAATAACTCCCATGTGCATGATCAGATCAATTTCATACTTTGTCTGTGTGATCACTGACCACATCTGAAGACAGTGACAATGTGGACAGCTGACATCACCTAAGCCCCGCCCCCTGACTAAAGGAAGTCTATTGTTTTATGGTGAACTGCCCATATTTGTCCCCTCTAATTTAGTCAAGATGACACTAAGGTCATGCACTGTCTTCATGATGTTGTAATGACCATTTAGATCTGATAGCTTTTCAGAAAGTGAGGGGCTTTGATGCCATGGCGATTTCTGGCGTGACGCTGTGACCTTACGTTTGACTGTAACTTCCACAAACAGCCTCCGATTTGCCCGAGACTGAACATCACATCACCAGTGTGGTAAAGATAGAGTATCTCCTAGGGGTGAGACATGTAATGGTGGGCTCAGAAGGGATGCTGAGTCAGGGTGAGGTGTGGACGAGGAGGCCTTTCACGGTTTCCGGTGTTGGGGTGGCTGACTTTCTGTTCCGACAGGCATGCCCTGATGCCCTCGGCTGCCGGCCAGGATGGAGAAGCGCGGAGCCGGGTTTGGAGAGCGTCGGGGATGGAGCGGAGGGGGTGCTGAAGGAGGGCGAGCAGCTTCGCTGCGAGGGCCGAACGACGCTGCTTGCAGCTTTAATTAGGCCCGAGCAGCGAAGCGCTGCGAAGGCCTATTGTATCTGCTCCGTTTATTAGGCCCGAGCAGCGAAAGCGCTGCGAAGGCCTCTTGTTTTTGCTCTGATTATTATTAGGCCCGAGCAGCGAAAGCGCTGCGAAGGCCTCTTGTTTTTGCTCTGATTATTATTAGGCCCGAGCAGCGAAAGCGCTGCGAAGGCCTCTTGTTTTTGCTCTGATTATTATTAGGCCCGAGCAGCGAAAGCGCTGCGAAGGCCTCTTGTTTTTGCTCTGATTATTCTTTTTTTGTTATTCCGTGCCCCCTTTGAACGGCTTTTTGGGGACCTTATCATACCCCAAAACTCACAATATTTTGCAAACTTGTCAGGCCTGGTGAAAAATTTGATATTTTAAAGGTTCCAAAAAAATCGCAAAGAAAATGGCTGAACAGCGCCCCCTAGAAAGTGAAAAAAAACCCTCTCCATAAAGCTTAGTTTATCGTACAGTTATGAAATTTGGTACACTTGTAGTACTCAACAGTCCGCACAGAAAAGTCTCTTGCAAGCATGGTCAATATCAAACAGGAAGTCGGCCATTTTGGGTTGAAATGGCGATTTTTAGCCGTTTTTGCCGTTTTTAGGGTCCGTTTCTGATTGGATTGCTCGATCATTTTTCGCACGATCGACTCAAAACTTGTGTAAAATTGCTCAGAAGGGATGGGCAAACAAAATGAGACAAGGATTCTGACTTTTCATATATGTTGAAGGGGCGGGGCCAGGCCTCAAAGTTTGACTACTCGCCAAAAAAATATAAATTGTTATAACTTCATAACTGAATGTAACAGAGTTACAAAAAGTGCTGTGGTCATTCGTCATTGGCCGACAAAGGAAACTGAGTGGTCGGATGATGACATCACACAAGCCCCGCCCCCTCAGGAGCAAAAAGGTCAAGTTTTACTGTGAAAGGTCCCAAATTGCCCCATTTCACTTAATCACCACAAATTTGTAGCTGGTAACTCAAGACAAGTGGGGGTTGCTTGTTGTCACTTTATGGGAGTTTTCGGCAGAGGGCGGGGCTGTGGCGGCGCGGCGAAGTCAGGCGTACCGCCATGGCCTTACGTTTGCCTCCCATTTCGTCATTTCTAAAGATATCGTCACGAAACTTCTTGTGAGTGATCCTAGTCCGGCCCCCCAAAATATCTGATGCGAACATCCGGTGGGCGTGGCCTATTTTCTGAAATAGCGCCCCCTAGGACCATTAAAACTGTCAGCCCCAAGCCACGCTTTGATTGAGGATTACGAAACTTGGTAAACTAATGTGGTGTCTCAGGACCTACAAAAAAGCCTCTTGGAGCCAAGTCCGAAGTCGCACAGGAAGTCGGCCATTTTGGTCCAAGTAAGCGATTTAGTGGTTTTCGCACACGTAGTTTGGAGAGTGATGCTCCGTCGCCCTTTTCACCAATCACCTTCAAACTTCTGCTATATACTCTTAAGACATAGGGGAAAAAATTCAACCGTCGGATTTTTCAAAAGTTGAAAGGTGTGGGCGTGGCTAAGCCTCAAATTTTGACCTGTCGCCACGCCACTCTTTTTTTCACAGCTCCCTACTAGACTCATTTTACCCAATCAGCAGGAATCTATGGCAAATAGCAGTAGACAACTTGAGGTGTCTTGGTCTCCAGTACTGGCAGGTTTCGAAAAAAGGCGGGGCTTTGGGAGCATGGCGAAAATCGCCATCACGCCATGGAAATACGTTTGCCTCTCATTTCTTAAGTTATCGAGATATCACCTCGAAATTTGTTGTGAGTGATCCTAGTCTGACCCCCAATAGAATTGGACAGCTAAAATTTGTGGGCGTGGCCATTTTTCTGAAATAGCGCCCCATAGGACCATTAAAACTTTCAGCCCCAAGCCATGCTTTGACTGAGGATTACGAAATTTGGTACACTAATGTGGTGTCTCAGGACCTACAAAAAAGTCTCTTGGAGTCAAGGGCAAAAACGCACAGGAAGTCGGCCATTTTGGTCCAAGTGCGCGATTTAGTGGTTTTCGCACACGTTGTTTGGAGAGTGATGCTCCGTCGCCCTTTTCACCAATCTCCTTCAAACTTCTGCTATATACTCTTAAGTCATAGGGGGGAAAATTCAACCGTCGGATTTTTCAAAAGTTGAAAGGTGTGGGCGTGGCTAAGCCTCAAACTTTGAACTGTCGCCACACCACTCTTTTTTTCACAGCTCCCTACGGGACTCCTTTTAACCAATCACCAGGATTCTGTGGGAAACAGCAGTAGACAACTTGAGGTTACTTGGTCTCCAGTACTGGCAGGTTTTGAAAAAAGGCGGGGCTTTGGGAGCATGGCGAAAATAGCCATCACGCCATGGAAATACGTTTGCCTCTCATTTCTTCAGTTATCGTGATATTGCTCCGAAACTTCTGGTGAGTGATCCTAGTCTGACCCCCAAGAGAAATAGACAGCTGAAATTTGTGGGCGTGGCCTATTCTCTTAAATAGCGCCCCCTAGGACCATTTAAACCAATAGCTCCAAGCCATGCTTTGACTGAGGATTACGAAATTTGGTACACTAATGTGGTGTCTCAGGACCTACAAAAAAGTCTCTTGGAGCCAAGTGCAAAGTCGCACAGGAAGTCGGCCATTTTGGTTCAAGTACGTGATTTAGTGGTTTTTGCACATGTTGTTTGGAGAGTGATGCTCCGTCGCCCTTTTCACCAATCGCCTTCAAACTTCTGCTATATACTCTTAAGACGTAGGGGAAAAAATTCAACCGTCTGATTTTTCAAAAGTTGAAAGGTGTGGGCGTGGCTCAGCCTCAAACTTTGACCTTTCGCCATGCCACTCTTATTTTCACAGCTCCCTATTGGACTCCTTTTACCCAATCACCAGGAATCTCAGGCAAATAGCAGTAGACCACTTGAGATCACTTGGTATGCAGTACTGGCAGGTTTCGAAAAAAGGCGGGGCTTTGGGAGCATGGCGAAAATCGCCATCACGCCATGGCAATACGTTTGCCTCTCATTTCTTCAGTTATCGTGATATTGCTACTAAACTTCTGGTGAGTGATCCTATTCTGACCCCCAAGAGAAATTCACAGCTGAAATTTGTGGGCGTGGCCTATTTTCTCAAATAGCGCCCACTAGAGCCATTAAAACTGTCAGCCCCAAGCCAAGCTTTGACTGAGGATTACGAAATTTGGTACACTAATGTGGTGTCTCAGGACCTACAAAAAAGTCTCTTGGAGCCAAGCGCAAAGTCGCACAGGAAGTCGGCCATTTTGGTCCAAATACTCGATTTAGTGGTTTTCTCACACATTGTATGGACAGTGATGCTCCATCGTCCTTTTCACCAATCTCCTTCAAATTTCTGCTATATACTCTTAAGACATAGAGGAAAAAATTCAACCGTCGGATTTTTCAAAAGTTGAAAGGTGTGGGCGTGGCTAAGCCTCAAACTTTAACCTTCCGCCATTACATTACATGACTTAATAACTCCCAAGTGCATGATCAGATCTATTTCAAACTTTGTCTGTGTGATCACTGACCACATCTCAAGACAACGATAATGTGGACAGCTGACATCACCTAAGCCAGGCCCCCTGACAACAGGAAGTATATTGTTTTATGGTG
This sequence comes from Nothobranchius furzeri, assembly GCF_043380555.1. Lineage (NCBI taxonomy): Eukaryota > Metazoa > Chordata > Actinopteri > Cyprinodontiformes > Nothobranchiidae > Nothobranchius > Nothobranchius furzeri. The sequence goes on along the minus strand of NC_091757.1, from coordinate 54,601,218 downwards.
AAATACCCATATTTGTCCCATCTAATTTAGTGAACATGACACTAAGGTCATACACTGTCTTCATGATGTTGTAATGACCATTCAGATCTGATAGCTTTCCAGAAAGGGAGGGGATTTGATGCCATGGTGAATGCTGGCATGACGCCATGACCGTATATTTGACTGTAACTTCCACAAACGGCCTCCGATTTGCCCGAGACTGAACATGGCAATGAACAATCATGCCCTTTAGCCAATGAGGCACAAACAGTTGGTGAATGTTATATAATGTCACCAAAGCTGACCTCAATTGGACTTTTCTGTAGTTGGTCACAGCGCCCCCTAGATAACGTTATCCTTCAATAACTTTAAAAAACATGGTCAGAATAGCATTAAAGTTGGTCACTGTCATCAAATCACCAGTGTGGTTAAGATAGAGGATTCCCTAGTGGTGAGACATAAAATATAATGGTGGGCTCAAAGGGGATGCTGAGTCAGCGTGAGGTGCGGACGAGGTGGCCGTTAGCAGTTTCGGGTGTCGGGGTGGTCGATGTTTCTGTTTCGCAGACGTAGCCTGGTGCCCCGGGCTGCCGGCCAGGCCGGAGCGGCGCGGAGCTGCGAGGGCCGAACGACGCTGCTTGCAGCTTTAATTAGGCCCGAGCAGCGAAAGCGCTGCGAAGGCCTCTTGTTTTTGCTCTGATTATTATTATTTTTTGTTATTCCGTGCCCCCTTTGAACAGCTTTTTGGGGACCTTAACATACCCCAAAACTCACAATATTTTGCACACTTGTCAGGCCTGGTGAAAAATTTGATATTTTAAAGGTCCCAAAAAAATCGCAAAGAAAATGGCTGAACAGCGCCCCCTACAAAGTGAAAAAAACCCCTCTCCATAAAGCTTAGTTTATCGTACAGTTATGAAATTTGGTACACTTGTAGTACTCAACAGTCCGCACAGAAAAGTCTCTTGCAACCATGGTCAATATCAAACAGGAAGTCGGCCATTTTGGGTTGAAATGGCGATTTTTTGACGTTTTTGCCGTTTTTAGGGTCCGTTTCTGATTGGATTGCTCGATCATTTTTCGCACGATCGTCTCAAAAATTGTGTAAAATTGCTCAGAAGGGATGGGCGAACAAAATGAGATAAGGATTCTGAGTTTTCGTATATGTTGAAGGGGCGGAGCCAGGCCTCGAAGTTTGACTACTCGCCAAAAATATTTAAATTGCTATAACTTCATAACTGAATGGAATAGAGTTACCAAACTTTCTGTGGTCATTCGTCATCCACCCACAAAGTAAATTGAAAGGTCGGATGATGACATCACACAAGCCCCGCCCCCTCAGGACCAAAAAGATCAAGTTTTACTGTGAAAGGTCCCAAATTGCCCCATTTCACTTAATCACCACAAATTTGTAGCTGGTAACTCAAGACAAGTGGGGGTTGCTTGGCGTCACTTTATGGGAGTTTTCGGCAGAGGGCGGGGCTGTGGTGGCGCGGCGAATTCAGGCGTACCGCCTTGGCCTTACGTTTGCCTCCCATTTCGTCATTTCCAAAGATATCGTCACGAAACTTCTTGTGAGTGATCCTAGTCCGGCCCCCCAAAAGATCTGATGTGAACATCTGGTGGGCGTGGCCTATTTTCTGAAATAGCGCCCCCTAGGACCATTAAAACTATTAGCCCCAAGCCATGCTTTGACTGAGGATTACGAAATTTGGTACACTAATGTGGTGTCTCAGGACCTACAAAAAAGTCTCTTGGAGTCAAGTTCAAAGTCGCACAGGAAGTCGGCCATTTTGGATCAAGTACGCGATTTAGTGGTTTTCGCACACGTTGTTTGGAGAGTGATGCTCCGTCGCCCTTTTCACCAATCTCCTTCAAACTTCTGCTATATACCCTTAAGACATAGGGGAAAAAATTCAACCGTCGGATTTTTCAAAAGTTGAAAGGTGTGGGCGTGGCTAAGCCTCAAACTTTGACCTGTCGCCACGCTACTCTTTTTTTCACAGCTCCCTACTGGACTCCTTTTACCCAATCACCAGGATTCTGTGGCAAACAGCAGTAGACAAGTTGAGGTTACTTGGTCTCCAGTACTGGCAGGTTTTGAAAAAAGGCGGGGCTTTGGGACCATGGCGAAAATCGCCATCACGCCATGGAAATACGTTTGTCTCTCATTTCTTCAGTTATCGTGATATTGCTACGAAACTTCTGGTGAGTGATCCTAGTCTGAGCTCCAAGAGAAATAGACAGCTGAATTTTGTGGGCGTGGCCTATGTTTTGAAATAGCGCCCCCTAGGACCATTTAAACTATTAGCCCCAAGCCATGCTTTGACTGAGGATTACGAAATTTGGTACACTAATGTGGTGTCTCAGGACCTACAAAAAAGTCTCTTGGAGTCAAGTTCAAAGTCGCACAGGAAGTCGGCCATTTTGGATCAAGTACGCGATTTAGTGGTTTTCGCACACGTTGTTTGGAGAGTGATGCTCCGTCGCCCTTTTCACCAATCTCCTTCAAACTTCTGCTATATACCCTTAAGACATAGGGGAAAAAATTTAACCGTCGGATTTTTCAAAAGTTGAAAGGTGTGGGCGTGGCTAAGCCTCAAACTTTGACCTGTCGCCACGCTACTCTTTTTTTCACAGCTCCCTACTGGACTCCTTTTACCCAATCACCAGGATTCTGTGGCAAACAGCAGTAGACAAGTTGAGGTTACTTGGTCTCCAGTACTGGCAGGTTTTGAAAAAAGGCGGGGCTTTGGGACCATGGCGAAAATCGCCATCACGCCATGGAAATACGTTTGTCTCATTTCTTCAGTTATCGTGATATTGCTACGAAACTTCTGGTGAGTGATCCTAGTCTGAGCTCCAAGAGAAATAGACAGCTGAAGTTTGTGGGCGTGGCCTATATTCTTAAATAGCGCCCCCTAGAGCCATTAAAACTTTCAGCCCCAAGCCATGCTTTGACTGAGGATTACGAAATTTGGTACACTAATGTGGGGTCTCAGGACCTACAAAAAAGTCTCTTGGAGCCAAGCGTAAAGTCGCACAGGAAGTCGGCCATTTTGGTGCAAGTACGTGATTTAGTGGTTTTCGCACACATTGTTTGGAGAGTGATGCTCCGTCGCCCTTTTCACCAATCACCTTCAAACTTCTGCAATACACTCTTAAGACATAGGGGAAAAAATTCAACCGTCGGATTTTTCAAAAGTTGAAAGGTGTGGGCGTGGCTAAGCCTCAAACGTTGACCTTTCGCCATTACTTTACTTGACTTAATAACTCCCATGTGCATGATCAGATCTTTTTCGAACTTTGTCTGTGTGATCATTGACCATATCTGTAAACAATGACAATGTGGACAGCTGACATCACCTAAGCCCCGCCCCCTGACTACAGGAATTTATTTTTTATGCTGAAATGCCCATATTTGTCCCCTCTAATTTAGTCAACATGACCCTAAGGTCATGCACTGTCTTCATGATGCTGTAATGACCATTCAGATCTGATAGCTTTCCAGAAAGGGAGGGGCTTTGATGCCATGGCGAATTCTGGCGTAACGCCGTAATCTTAATATTCAATTTAATGGTGAGCTCAGAGGGGATGCTGAGTCAGGGTGAGGTGCAGACTAGGAGGCCATTCGCGGTTTCTGGTGTCGGGGTGGTTGACGTTTCTGTTCTGTCAGACGTGCACTGGTGCCCCGGGCTGCCGTCCAGACCGGAGCGGCGCGGAGCTGCGAGGGCCGAACGACGCTGCTTGCAGCTTTAATTAGGCCCGAGCAGCGAAAGCGCTGCGAAGGCCTCTTGTTTTTGCTCTGATTATTATTATTTTTTGTTATTCCGTGCCCCCTTTGAACAGCTTTTTGGGGACCTTAACATACCCCAAAACTCACAATATTTTGCACACTTGTCAGGCCTGGTGAAAAATTTGATATTTTAAAGGTCCCAAAAAAATCGCAAAGAAAATGGCTGAACAGCGCCCCCTACAAAGTGAAAAAAAACCCTCTCCATAAAGCTTAGTTTATCGTACAGTTATGAAATTTGGTACACTTGTAGTACTCAACAGTCCGCACAGAAAAGTCTCTTGCAACCATGGTCAATATCAAACAGGAAGTCGGCCATTTTGGGTTGAAATGGCGATTTTTTGCCGTTTTTGCCGTTTTTAGGGTCCGTCTCTGATTGGATTGCTCGATCATTTTTCGCACGATCGTCTCAAAAATTGTGTAAAATTGCTCAGAAGGGATGGGCGAACAAAATGAGATAAGGATTCTGAGTTTTCGTATATGTTGAAGGGGCGGAGCCAGGCCTCAAAGTTTGACTACTCGCCAAAAAAATTTAAATTGCTATAACTTCATAATTGAATGGAATAGCGTTACCAAACTTTCTGTGGTCATTTGTCATCGACCCACAAAGTAAATTGAATGGTCGGTTGATGACATCACACAAGCCCCGCCCCCTCAGGACCAAAAAGGTCAAGTTTTACTGTGAAAGGTCCCAAATTGCCCCATTTCACTTAATCACCACAAATTTGGAGCTGGTAACTCAAGGCAAGTGGGGGTTGCTTGGCGTCACTTTATGGGAGTTTTCGGCAGAGGGCGGGGCTGTGGCGGCGCGGCGAAGTAAGGCGTACCGCCGTGGCCTTACGTTTGCCTCCCATTTCTTTATTTCTAAAGATGTCGTCACGAAACTTCTTGTGAGTGATCCTAGTCTGGCCCCCCAAAAAATCTGACGTGAACATCCGGTGGGCGTGGCCAATTTTCTGAAATAGCGCCCCCTAGGACCATTAAAACTGTCAGCCCCAAGCCATGCTTTGACTGAGGATTACGAAATTTGGTACACTAATGTGGTGTCTCAGGACCTACAAAAAAGTCTCTTGGAGCCAAGTGCAAAGTCGCACAGGAAGTCGGCCATTTTGGTCCAAGTGCGCGATTTAGTTGTTTTCGCACACGTTGTTTGGAGAGTGATGCTCCGTCGCCCTTTTCACCAATCTCCTTCAAACTTCTGCTATATACTCTTAAGACATAGGGGAAAAAATTCAACCGTCGGATTTTTCAAAAGTTGAAAGGTGTGGGCGTGGCTAAGCCTCAAACTTTGAACTGTCGCCACGCCACTCTTTTTTTCACAGCTCCCTACTGGACTCCTTTTACCCAAACACCAGGATTCTGTGGCAAACAGCAGTAGACAACTTGAGGTTACTTGGTCTCCAGTACTGGCAGGTTTTGAAAAAAGGCGGGGCTTTGGGAGCATGGCGAAAATCACCATCACGCCATGGAAATACGTTTGCCTCTCATTCCTTAAGTTATCGAGATATCACCTCGAAATTTGTTGTGAGTGATCCTAGTCTGACCCCCAATAGAAATGGACAGCTAAAATTTGTGGGCGTGGCCAATTTTCTGAAATAGCGCCCTCTAGGACCATTAAAACTGCCAGCCCCTAGCCATGCTTTGACTGAGGATTACGAAATTTGGTAAACTAATGTGGAGTCTCAGGACCTACAAAAAAGTCTCTTGGAGCCAAGTCCAAAGTCGCACAGGAAGTCGGCCATTTTGGTACAAGTACGCGATTTAGTTGTTTTGGTACACGTTGTTTGGAGAGTGATGCTCCGTTGCTTTTTTCACCAATCGCTTTCACACTTCTGCTATATACTCTTAAGACGTAGGGGAAAAAATTCAACCGTCGGATTTTTCAAAAGTTGAAAGGTGTGGGCGTGGCTAAGCCTCAAACTTTGACCTGTCGCCACGCCACTCTTTTTTCACAGCTCCCTACTGGACTCCTTTTACCCAATCAGCAGGAATCTCTGGCAAATAGCAGTAGACAACGTGAGGTCACTTGGTCTCCAGTACTGGCAGGTTTCAAAAAAAGGCGGGGCTTTGGGAGCATGGCGAAAATCGCCATCACGCCATGGAAATACGTTTGCCTCTCATTTCTTCAGTTATCGTGATATCACTACGAAACTTCTGGTGAGTGATCCTAGTCTGACCCCAAGAGAAATAGACAGCTGAAGTTTGTGGGCGTGGCCTATTTCCTTAAATAGCGCCCCCTAGGACCTTTTAAACTAATAGCCCCAAGCCATGCTTTGACTGAGGATTACGAAATTTGGTACACTAATGTGTTGTCTCAGGAAAAAAAGTCTCTTGGAGCCAAGTGCAAAATCGTACAGGAAGTCGGCCATTTTGGTCCAAGTACTCAATTTAGTGGTTTTCGCAGACATTGTTTGGAGTATTATGCCCCATCGTCCTTTTCACCAATTGCCTTCAAACTCCTGCTATATCCTCTTAAGACATAGGGGAAAAAATTCAACCGTCGGATTTTTCAAAAGTTGAAAGGTGTGGGCGTGGCTAACCCTCAAACTTTGACCTTTCGCCATTACATTTCTTGGCTTAATAACTCCCATGTGCATGATCTAATCTATATCAAACTTTGTCTGTGTGATCACTGACCACATCTGAAGACAATGCCAATGTGGACAGCTGACATCCCCTAAGTCCCGCCCTCTACTACAGGAAGTCTATTGTTTTATGGTGAAATGCCCATATTTGTCATGATCTGAAAGCTTTCCAGCGGCCCTAGATAAGTTTAACCTACAATAACTTCAAACAACGTGGTCAGAAAAGCATTACAGTTGGTCTGTGTCATCAGATCCACGAGAGTCGTAAAGGTAGAGTATGCCCTAGTTGTGAGACGTGTAATATAATGGTGTCCTCAGAGGGGATGCTGAGTCAGGGTGAGGTGCGGACGAGGTGATCGTTTGCGGTTTCTGGTGTCGGGGTGGTCGACGTTTCTGTTCCGTGGACGTGCCCTATTGCCCCGGGCTGCCGGCCAGGCCGGAGCGGCGCGGAGCTGCGAGGGCCGAACGACGCTGCTTGCAGCTTTAATTAGGCCCGAGCAGCGAAAGCGCTGCGAAGGCCTCTTGTTTTTGCTCTGATTATTATTATTTTTTGTTATTCCGTGCCCCCTTTGAACAGCTTTTTGGGGACCTTAACATACCCCAAAACTCACAATATTTTGCACACTTGTCAGGCCTGGTGAAAAATTTGATATTTTAAAGGTCCCAAAAAAATCGCAAAGAAAATGGCTGAACAGCGCCCCCTACAAAGTGAAAAAAAACCCTCTCCATAAAGCTTAGTTTATCGTACAGTTATGAAATTTGGTACACTTGTAGTACTCAACAGTCCGCACAGAAAAGTCTCTTGCAACCATGGTCAATATCAAACAGGAAGTCGGCCATTTTGGGTTGAAATGGCGATTTTTTGCCGTTTTTGCCGTTTTTAGGGTCCGTTTCTGATTGGATTGCTCGATCATTTTTCGCACGATCGTCTCAAAAATTGTGTAAAATTGCTCAGAAGGGATGGGCGAACAAAATGAGATAAGGATTCTGAGTTTTCGTATATGTTGAAGGGGCGGAGCCAGGCCTCGAAATTTGACTACTCGCCAAAAATATTTAAATTGCTATAACTTCATAACTGAATGGAATAGAGTTACCAAACTTTCTGTGGTCATTCGTCATCCACCCACAAAGTAAATTGAATGGTCGGATGATGACATCACACAAGCCCCGCCCCCTCAGGACCAAAAAGATCAAGTTTTACTGTGAAAGGTCCCAAATTGCCCCATTTCACTTAATCACCACAAATTTGTAGCTGGTAACTCAAGACAAGTGGGGGTTGCTTAGCATCACTTTATGGGAGTTTTCGGCAGAGGGCGGGGCTGTGGCGGCGCGGCGAATTCAGGCGTACCGCCTTGGCCTTACGTTTGCCTCCCATTTCGTCATTTCCAAAGATATCGTCACGAAACTTCTTGTGAGTGATCCTAGTCCGGCCCCCCAAAAGATCTGATGTGAACATCTGGTGGGCGTGGCCTATTTTCTTAAATAGCGCCCCCTAGGACCATTAAAACTGTCAGCCCCAAGCCATGCTTTGACTGAGGATTACGAAATTTGGTACACTAATGTGGTGTCTCAGGACCTACAAAAAAGTCTCTTGAAGCCAAGTGCAAAGTCGCACAGGAAGTCGGCCATTTTGGTCCAAGTGCGCGATTTAGTGGTTTTCACACACGTTGTTTGGAGAGTGATACTCCGTCGCCCTTTTCACCAATCACTTTCAAACTTCTGCTATATAGTCTTAAGACATAGAGGAAAAAATTCAACCGTCGGATTTTAAATAAGTATAAAGGTGTGGGCGTGGCTAAGCCTCAAACTTTGACCTTTCGCCACGCCACTCTTTTTTTCACAGCTCCTTATTGGACTCCTTTTACCCAATCACCAGGAATCTCTGGTAAATAGCAGCAGGCAAGTTGAGGTCACTTGGTCTCCAGTACTGGAAGGTTTTGCAAAAAGGCGGGGCTTTGGGAGCATGGCGAAATTCGCCATCACGCCATGGAAATACGTTTGCCTCTCATTTCTTCATTTATCGTGATATCACCTCGACCATTGTTGTGAGTGATCCTAGTCTGACCCCCAATAGAAAAGGTCAGCTTAAGTTTGTGGGCGTGGCCTATTTTCTGTATTAGCGCCCCCTAGGACCATTAAAACTGTCAGCCCCAAGCCATGCTTTGACTGAGGATTACGAAATTTGGTACACTAATGTGGTGTCTCAGGACCTACAAAAAAGTCTCTTGGAGCCAAGTGCAAAGTCGCACAGGAAGTCGGCCATTTTGGTCCAAGTGCGCGATTTAGTGGTTTTCACACACGTTGTTTGGAGAGTGATGCTCCGTCGCCCTTTTCACCAATCGCCTTCGAGCTTCTGCTATATACTCTTAAGACATAGAGGAAAAAATTCAACCGTCGGATTTTAAATAAGTATAAAGGTGTGGGCGTGGCTAAGCCTCAAACTTTGACCTTTCGCCACGCCACTCTTTTTTTCACAGCTCCCTATTGGACTCCTTTTACCCAATCACCTGGAATCTCTGGTAAATAGCAGCTGACAAGTTGAGGTCACTTGGTCTACAGTACTGGCAGGTTTTGAAAAAAGGCGGGGCTTTGGGAGCATGGCGAAATTCGCCATCACGCCATGGCAATACGTTTGCCTCTCATTTCTTCAATTATCGTGACATCGCCACAAAATGTCTGGTGAGTGATCCTAGTCTGACCCCCAATAGAAATGGGCATCTGAGATTTGTGGGCGTGGCCTATATTCTGAAATAGCGCCCCCTAGGACCATTAAAACTGTCAGCCCCAAGACAAGGTTTGACTGAGGATTACGAAAATTGGTACACTCATGTAGGGTCTCTGGCCCTACAAAAAAGTCTCTTGGAGCCAAGCGCAATTTCGCACAGGAGGTCGGCCATTTTGGTCCAAGTACTCGATTTAGTGGTTTTCGCACACGTTGTTTGGACATTGATGGCCCGTTGCCCTTTACACCGATCACCTTCAAACTTATGTTATGTACTTTTAAGTCAAAGGGGAAAAAATTCAACCGTCGGATTTTAAATAAGTATAAAGGTGTGGGCGTGGCTAAGCCTCAAACTTTGACCTTTCGCCATGACATTACTTGACTTAATAACTCCCATGTGCATGATCAGATCTAATTCAAACTTTGTCTGTGTGATCACTGACCACATCTCAAGACAACGACAATGTGGACAGCTGACATCACCTAAGCCCCGCCCCCTGACAACAGGAAGTCTATTGTTTTATGGTGAAATGCCCATATTTGTCCCCTCTAATTTAATGAAAATGACACTCAGGTCATACAGTGTCTTCATGATGTTTTAAAGACCATTCAGATCTGATAGCTTTCCAGAAAGGGAGGGGCTTTGATGCCATGGTGAATGCTGGCGTGACGCCATGACCTTACATTTGACTGTAACTTCCACAAACGGCCTCCGATTTGCCCGAAACTGAATATGGCAATGAACAATCATGCCCTTTAGCCAATGAGGCACAAACGGTTGGTGAATGTTATATAATGTCACCAAAGCTGACCTCAATGGGACTTTTCTGTAGTTGGTCACAGCGCCACCTAGATAACGTTATCCTTCGATAACTTTAAAAAACATGGTCAGAATAGCATTAAAGTTGGTCACTGTCATCACACCACCAGTGTGGTAAAGATAGAGGATTCCCTAGTGGTGAGACATAAAATATAATGGTGGGCTCAAAGGGGATGCTGAGTCAGGGTGAGTTGCGGACAAGGTGGCCGTTAGCAGTTTCTGGTGTTGGGGTGGTCGACGTTTGTGTTCTGCGGACGTGCCCTGGTGCCCCGGGCTGCCGGCCAGGCCGGAGCGGCGCGGAGCTGCGAGGGCCGAACGACGCTGCTTGCAGCTTTAATTATTTTTTGTTATTCCGTGCCCCCTTTGAACGGCTTTTTGGGGACCTTAACATACCCCAAAACTCACAATATTTTGCAAACTTCTCAGGCCTGGTGAAAAATTTGATATTTTAAAGGTCCCAAAAAAATCGCAAAGAAAATGGCTGAACAGCGCCCCCTACAAAGTGAAAAAAAACCCTCTCCATAAAGCTTAGTTTATCGTACAGTTATGAAATTTGGTACACTTGTAGAACTCAACAGTCCGCACAGAAAAGTCTCTTGCAAGCATGGTCAATATCAAACAGGAAGTCGGCCATTTTGGGTTGAAATGGCGATTTTTAGCCGTTTTTGCCGTTTTTAGGGTCCGTTTCTGATTGGATTGCTCGATCATTTTTCGCACGATCGTCTCAAAACTTGTGTAAAATTGCTCAGAAGGAATGGGCGAACAAAATGAGACAAGGATTCTGAGTTTTCGTATATGTTGAAGGGGCGGGGCCAGGCCTCGAAGTTTGACTACTCGCCAAAAAATTTAAAATTGCTATAACTTAATAACTGAAAGGAATAGAATTACCAAACTTTCTGTGGTCATTCGTCATCCAGCCACAAAGTAAATTGAATGGTCGGATGATGACATCACACAAGCCCCGCCCCCTCAGGACCAAAAAGGTCAAGTTTTACTGTGAAAGGTCCCAAATTGCCCCATTTCACTTAATCACCACAAACTTGTAGCTGGTAACTCAAGACAAGTGGAGGTTGCTTGGCGTCACTTTATGGGAGTTTTCGGCAGAAGGCGGGGCTGTGGCGGCGCGGCGAAGTCAGGCGTACCGCCATGGCCTTACGTTTGCCTTCCATTTCGTCATTTCTAAAGATATCGTCACGAAACTTGTTGTGAGTGATCCTAGTCCGGCCCCTCAAAAGATCTGATGTGAACATCCGGTGGGCGTGGCCTATTTTCTGAAATAGCGCCCCCTAGGACCATTAAAACTGTCAGCCCCAAGCCATGCTTTGACTGAGGAGTACGAAATTTGGTACACTAATGTGGTGTCTCAGGACCTACAAAAAAGTCTCTTGGAGCCAAGTGCAAAGTTGCACAGGAAGTCGGCCATTTTGGTCCAAGTACGCAATTTAGTGGTTTTCGCACACGTTGTTTGGAGAGTGATGCTCCGTCGCCATTTTCACCAATCTGCTTCAAACTTCTGCCATCTGCTCTTAAGACATAGAGGAAAAAATTCAACCGTCGGATTTTTCAAAAGTTGAAAGGTGTGGGCGTGGCTAAGCCTCAAACTTTGACCTGTCGCCGCACCACTCTTTTTTTCACAGCTCCCTACTGGACTCCTTTTACCCAATCAGCAGGAGTCTCTGGCAAATAGCAGTAGACAACTTGAGGTCACTTGGTATCCAGTACTGGAAGGTTTCAAAAAAAGGCAGGGCTTTGGGAGCATGGCGAAAATCGCCATCACGCCATGGAAATACGTTTGCCTCTCATTTCTTCATTTATCGTGATATCGTTACGAAACTTCTGGTGAGTGATCCTAGTCTGACCACAAAGAGACATAGACAGCTGAAATATGTGGGCGTGGCCTAATTTCTGAAATAGCGCCCCCTAGGACCATTTAAACTAATAGCCCCAAGCCATGCTTTGACTGAGGATTACGAAATTTGGTACACTAATGTGGTGTCCCAGGACCTACAAAAAAGTCTCTTGGAGCCAATCACAAAATTGCACAGGAAGTCGGCCATTTTGGTCCAAGTACGCGATTTAGTGGTTTTCGCACACGTTGTTTGGAGAGTGATGCTCCGTCGCCCTTTTCACCAATCGCCTTCAAACTTCTGCTATATACTCTTAAGGCATAGGGGAAAAAATTCAACCGTCGGATTTTTCAAAAGTTGAAAGGTGTGGGCGTGGCTAAGCCTCAAACTTTGACCTGTCGCCGCGCCACTCTTTTTTTCACAGCTCCCTACTGGACTCCTTTTACCCAATCGGCAGGATTCTCTGGCAAATAGCAGTAGACAACTTGAGGTCACTTGGTATCCAGTACTGGAAGGTTTCAAAAAAAGGCGGGGCTTTGGGAGCATCTCGAAAATCGCCATCACGCCATGGAAATACGTTTGCCTCTCATTTCTTCATTTATCGTGATATTGTTACGAAACTTCTGGTGAGTGATCCTAGTCTGACCCCAAAGAGACATAGACACCTGAAATATGTGGGCGTGGCCTAATTTCTGAAATAGCGCCCCCTAGGACCATTTAAACTATTAGCCCCAAGCCATGCTTTCACTGAGGATTACGAAATTTGGTACACTAATGTGGTGTCCCAGGACCTACAAAAAAGTCTCTTGGAGCCAAGCACAAAATTGCACAGGAAGTCGGCCATTTTGGTCCAAGTACGCGATTTAGTGGTTTTCGCACACGTTGTTTGGAGAGTGATGCTCCTTCGCCCTTTTCACCAATCGCCTTCAAACTTCTGCTATATACTCTTAAGGCATAGGGGAAAAAAGTCAACCGTCGGATTTTTCAAAAGTTGAAAGGTGTAGGCGTGGCTAAGCCTCAAACTTTGACCTTTCGCCACGCCACTCTTTTTTTCACAGCTCCCTATTGGACTCCTTTTACCCAATCACCTGGAATATCTTGTAAATAGCAGCTGACAAGTTGAGGTCACTTGGTCTACAGTACTGGCAGGTTTTGAAAAAAAGGCGGGGCTTTGGGAGCATGGCGAAATTCTCCATCACGCCATGGCAATACGTTTGCCTCTCATTTCTTCAATTATCGTGACATCGCCACAAAATGTCTGGTGAGTGATCCTAGTCTGACCCCCAATAGAAATGGGCATCTGAGATTTGTGGGCGTGGCCTATATTCTGAAATAGCGCCCCCTAGGACCATTAAAACTGTCAGCCCCAAGACAAGGTTTGACTGAGGATTACGAAAATTGGTACACTCATGTAGGGTCTCCGGACCTACAAAAAAGTCTCTTGGAGCCAAGCGCAATTTCGCACAGGAGGTCGGCCATTTTGGTCCAAGTTCTCGATTTAGTGGTTTTCGCACACGTTGTTTGGACATTGATGGCCCGTTGCCCTTTACATCGATCACCTTCAAACTTATGCTATGTACTTTTAAGTCAAAGGGGAAAAAATTCAACCGTCGGATTTTAAATAAGTATAAAGGTGTGGGCGTGGCTAAGCCTCAAAGTTTGACCTTTCGCCATGACATTACTTGACTTAATAACTCCCATGTGCATGATCAGATCTAATTCAAACTTTGTCTGTGTGATCACTGACCACATCTCAAGACAACGACAATGTGGACAGCTGACATCACCTAAGCCCCGCCCCCTGACAACAGGAAGTCTATTGTTTTATGGTGAAATGCCCATATTTGTCCCCTCTAATTTAGTGAAAATGACACTCAGGTCATACAGTGTCTTCATGATGTTTTAAAGACCATTCAGATCTGATAGCTTTCCAGAAAGGGAGGGGCTTTGATGCCATGGTGAATGCTGGCGTGACGCCATGACCTTACATTTGACTGTAACTTCCACAAACGGCCTCCGATTTGCCCGAAACTGAATATGGCAATGAACAATCATGCCCTTTAGCCAATGAGGCACAAACGGTTGGTGAATGTTATATAATGTCACCAAAGCTGACCTCAATGGGACTTTTCTGTAGTTGGTCACAGCGCCACCTAGATAACGTTATCCTTCGATAACTTTAAAAAACATGGTCAGAATAGCATTAAAGTTGGTCACTGTCATCACACCACCAGTGTGGTAAAGATAGAGGATTCCCTAGTGGTGAGACATAAAATATAATGGTGGGCTCAAAGGGGATGCTGAGTCAGGGTGAGTTGCGGACAAGGTGGCCGTTAGCAGTTTCTGGTGTTGGGGTGGTCGACGTTTGTTTTCTGCGGACGTGCCCTGGTGCCCCGGGCTGCCGGCCAGGCAGGAGCGGTGCAGAGCTGCGAGGGCCGAACGACGCTGCTTGCAGCTTTAATTATTTTTTGTTATTCCGTGCCCCCTTTGAACAGCTTTTTGGGGACCTTAACATACCCCAAAACTCACAATATTTTGCACACTTGTCAGGCCTGGTGAAAAATTTGATATTTTAAAGGTCCCAAAAAAATCGCAAAGAAAATGGCTGAACAGCGCCCCCTACAAAGTGAAAAAAACCCCTCTCCATAAAGCTTAGTTTATCGTACAGTTATGAAATTTGGTACACTTGTAGTACTCAACAGTCCGCACAGAAAAGTCTCTTGCAACCATGGTCAATATCAAACAGGAAGTCGGCCATTTTGGGTTGAAATGGCGATTTTTTGCCGTTTTTGCCGTTTTTAGGGTCCGTTTCTGATTGGATTGCTCGATCATTTTTCGCACGATCGTCTCAAAAATTGTGTAAAATTGCTCAGAAGGGATGGGCGAACAAAATGAGATAAGGATTCTGAGTTTTCGTATATGTTGAAGGGGCGGAGCCAGGCCTCGAAGTTTGACTACTCGCCAAAAATATTTAAATTGCTATAACTTCATAACTGAATGGAATAGAGTTACCAAACTTTCTGTGGTCATTCGTCATCCACCCACAAAGTAAATTGAAAGGTCGGATGATGACATCACACAAGCCCCGCCCCCTCAGGACCAAAAAGATCAAGTTTTACTGTGAAAGGTCCCAAATTGCCCCATTTCACTTAATCACCACAAATTTGTAGCTGGTAACTCAAGACAAGTGGGGGTTGCTTGGCGTCACTTTATGGGAGTTTTCGGCAGAGGGCGGGGCTGTGGTGGCGCGGCGAATTCAGGCGTACCGCCTTGGCCTTACGTTTGCCTCCCATTTCGTCATTTCCAAAGATATCGTCACGAAACTTCTTGTGAGTGATCCTAGTCCGGCCCCCCAAAAGATCTGATGTGAACATCTGGTGGGCGTGGCCTATTTTCTGAAATAGCGCCCCCTAGGACCATTAAAACTATTAGCCCCAAGCCATGCTTTGACTGAGGATTACGAAATTTGGTACACTAATGTGGTGTCTCAGGACCTACAAAAAAGTCTCTTGGAGTCAAGTTCAAAGTCGCACAGGAAGTCGGCCATTTTGGATCAAGTACGCGATTTAGTGGTTTTCGCACACGTTGTTTGGAGAGTGATGCTCCGTCGCCCTTTTCACCAATCTCCTTCAAACTTCTGCTATATACCCTTAAGACATAGGGGAAAAAATTCAACCGTCGGATTTTTCAAAAGTTGAAAGGTGTGGGCGTGGCTAAGCCTCAAACTTTGACCTGTCGCCACGCTACTCTTTTTTTCACAGCTCCCTACTGGACTCCTTTTACCCAATCACCAGGATTCTGTGGCAAACAGCAGTAGACAAGTTGAGGTTACTTGGTCTCCAGTACTGGCAGGTTTTGAAAAAAGGCGGGGCTTTGGGACCATGGCGAAAATCGCCATCACGCCATGGAAATACGTTTGTCTCTCATTTCTTCAGTTATCGTGATATTGCTACGAAACTTCTGGTGAGTGATCCTAGTCTGAGCTCCAAGAGAAATAGACAGCTGAATTTTGTGGGCGTGGCCTATGTTTTGAAATAGCGCCCCCTAGGACCATTTAAACTATTAGCCCCAAGCCATGCTTTGACTGAGGATTACGAAATTTGGTACACTAATGTGGTGTCTCAGGACCTACAAAAAAGTCTCTTGGAGTCAAGTTCAAAGTCGCACAGGAAGTCGGCCATTTTGGATCAAGTACGCGATTTAGTGGTTTTCGCACACGTTGTTTGGAGAGTGATGCTCCGTCGCCCTTTTCACCAATCTCCTTCAAACTTCTGCTATATACCCTTAAGACATAGGGGAAAAAATTTAACCGTCGGATTTTTCAAAAGTTGAAAGGTGTGGGCGTGGCTAAGCCTCAAACTTTGACCTGTCGCCACGCTACTCTTTTTTTCACAGCTCCCTACTGGACTCCTTTTACCCAATCACCAGGATTCTGTGGCAAACAGCAGTAGACAAGTTGAGGTTACTTGGTCTCCAGTACTGGCAGGTTTTGAAAAAAGGCGGGGCTTTGGGACCATGGCGAAAATCGCCATCACGCCATGGAAATACGTTTGTCTCATTTCTTCAGTTATCGTGATATTGCTACGAAACTTCTGGTGAGTGATCCTAGTCTGAGCTCCAAGAGAAATAGACAGCTGAAGTTTGTGGGCGTGGCCTATATTCTTAAATAGCGCCCCCTAGAGCCATTAAAACTTTCAGCCCCAAGCCATGCTTTGACTGAGGATTACGAAATTTGGTACACTAATGTGGGGTCTCAGGACCTACAAAAAAGTCTCTTGGAGCCAAGCGTAAAGTCGCACAGGAAGTCGGCCATTTTGGTGCAAGTACGTGATTTAGTGGTTTTCGCACACATTGTTTGGAGAGTGATGCTCCGTCGCCCTTTTCACCAATCACCTTCAAACTTCTGCAATACACTCTTAAGACATAGGGGAAAAAATTCAACCGTCGGATTTTTCAAAAGTTGAAAGGTGTGGGCGTGGCTAAGCCTCAAACGTTGACCTTTCGCCATTACTTTACTTGACTTAATAACTCCCATGTGCATGATCAGATCTTTTTCGAACTTTGTCTGTGTGATCATTGACCATATCTGTAAACAATGACAATGTGGACAGCTGACATCACCTAAGCCCCGCCCCCTGACTACAGGAATTTATTTTTTATGCTGAAATGCCCATATTTGTCCCCTCTAATTTAGTCAACATGACCCTAAGGTCATGCACTGTCTTCATGATGCTGTAATGACCATTCAGATCTGATAGCTTTCCAGAAAGGGAGGGGCTTTGATGCCATGGCGAATTCTGGCGTAACGCCGTAATCTTAATATTCAATTTAATGGTGAGCTCAGAGGGGATGCTGAGTCAGGGTGAGGTGCAGACTAGGAGGCCATTCGCGGTTTCTGGTGTCGGGGTGGTTGACGTTTCTGTTCTGTCAGACGTGCACTGGTGCGACGGCAGACCGGAGCGGCGCGGAGCTGCGAGGGCCGAACGACGCTGCTTGCAGCTTTAATTATTTTTTGTTATTCCGTGCCCCCTTTGAACAGCTTTTTGGGGACCTTAACATACCCCAAAACTCACAATATTTTGCACACTTGTCAGGCCTGGTGAAAAATTTGATATTTTAAAGGTCCCAAAAAAATCGCAAAGAAAATGGCTGAACAGCGCCCCCTACAAAGTGAAAAAAAACCCTCTCCATAAAGCTTAGTTTATCGTACAGTTATGAAATTTGGTACACTTGTAGTACTCAACAGTCCGCACAGAAAAGTCTCTTGCAACCATGGTCAATATCAAACAGGAAGTCGGCCATTTTGGGTTGAAATGGCGATTTTTTGCCGTTTTTGCCGTTTTTAGGGTCCGTTTCTGATTGGATTGCTCGATCATTTTTCGCACGATCGTCTCAAAAATTGTGTAAAATTGCTCAGAAGGGATGGGCGAACAAAATGAGATAAGGATTCTGAGTTTTCGTATATGTTGAAGGGGCGGAGCCAGGCCTCGAAGTTTGACTACTCGCCAAAAATATTTAAATTGCTATAACTTCATAACTGAATGGAATAGAGTTACCAAACTTTCTGTGGTCATTCGTCATCCACCCACAAAGTAAATTGAAAGGTCGGATGATGACATCACACAAGCCCCGCCCCCTCAGGACCAAAAAGATCAAGTTTTACTGTGAAAGGTCCCAAATTGCCCCATTTCACTTAATCACCACAAATTTGTAGCTGGTAACTCAAGACAAGTGGGGGTTGCTTGGCGTCACTTTATGGGAGTTTTCGGCAGAGGGCGGGGCTGTGGTGGCGCGGCGAATTCAGGCGTACCGCCTTGGCCTTACGTTTGCCTCCCATTTCGTCATTTCCAAAGATATCGTCACGAAACTTCTTGTGAGTGATCCTAGTCCGGCCCCCCAAAAGATCTGATGTGAACATCTGGTGGGCGTGGCCTATTTTCTGAAATAGCGCCCCCTAGGACCATTAAAACTATTAGCCCCAAGCCATGCTTTGACTGAGGATTACGAAATTTGGTACACTAATGTGGTGTCTCAGGACCTACAAAAAAGTCTCTTGGAGTCAAGTTCAAAGTCGCACAGGAAGTCGGCCATTTTGGATCAAGTACGCGATTTAGTGGTTTTCGCACACGTTGTTTGGAGAGTGATGCTCCGTCGCCCTTTTCACCAATCTCCTTCAAACTTCTGCTATATACCCTTAAGACATAGGGGAAAAAATTCAACCGTCGGATTTTTCAAAAGTTGAAAGGTGTGGGCGTGGCTAAGCCTCAAACTTTGACCTGTCGCCACGCTACTCTTTTTTTCACAGCTCCCTACTGGACTCCTTTTACCCAATCACCAGGATTCTGTGGCAAACAGCAGTAGACAAGTTGAGGTTACTTGGTCTCCAGTACTGGCAGGTTTTGAAAAAAGGCGGGGCTTTGGGACCATGGCGAAAATCGCCATCACGCCATGGAAATACGTTTGTCTCTCATTTCTTCAGTTATCGTGATATTGCTACGAAACTTCTGGTGAGTGATCCTAGTCTGAGCTCCAAGAGAAATAGACAGCTGAATTTTGTGGGCGTGGCCTATGTTTTGAAATAGCGCCCCCTAGGACCATTTAAACTATTAGCCCCAAGCCATGCTTTGACTGAGGATTACGAAATTTGGTACACTAATGTGGTGTCTCAGGACCTACAAAAAAGTCTCTTGGAGTCAAGTTCAAAGTCGCACAGGAAGTCGGCCATTTTGGATCAAGTACGCGATTTAGTGGTTTTCGCACACGTTGTTTGGAGAGTGATGCTCCGTCGCCCTTTTCACCAATCTCCTTCAAACTTCTGCTATATACCCTTAAGACATAGGGGAAAAAATTTAACCGTCGGATTTTTCAAAAGTTGAAAGGTGTGGGCGTGGCTAAGCCTCAAACTTTGACCTGTCGCCACGCTACTCTTTTTTTCACAGCTCCCTACTGGACTCCTTTTACCCAATCACCAGGATTCTGTGGCAAACAGCAGTAGACAAGTTGAGGTTACTTGGTCTCCAGTACTGGCAGGTTTTGAAAAAAGGCGGGGCTTTGGGACCATGGCGAAAATCGCCATCACGCCATGGAAATACGTTTGTCTCATTTCTTCAGTTATCGTGATATTGCTACGAAACTTCTGGTGAGTGATCCTAGTCTGAGCTCCAAGAGAAATAGACAGCTGAAGTTTGTGGGCGTGGCCTATATTCTTAAATAGCGCCCCCTAGAGCCATTAAAACTTTCAGCCCCAAGCCATGCTTTGACTGAGGATTACGAAATTTGGTACACTAATGTGGGGTCTCAGGACCTACAAAAAAGTCTCTTGGAGCCAAGCGTAAAGTCGCACAGGAAGTCGGCCATTTTGGTGCAAGTACGTGATTTAGTGGTTTTCGCACACATTGTTTGGAGAGTGATGCTCCGTCGCCCTTTTCACCAATCACCTTCAAACTTCTGCAATACACTCTTAAGACATAGGGGAAAAAATTCAACCGTCGGATTTTTCAAAAGTTGAAAGGTGTGGGCGTGGCTAAGCCTCAAACGTTGACCTTTCGCCATTACTTTACTTGACTTAATAACTCCCATGTGCATGATCAGATCTTTTTCGAACTTTGTCTGTGTGATCATTGACCATATCTGTAAACAATGACAATGTGGACAGCTGACATCACCTAAGCCCCGCCCCCTGACTACAGGAATTTATTTTTTATGCTGAAATGCCCATATTTGTCCCCTCTAATTTAGTCAACATGACCCTAAGGTCATGCACTGTCTTCATGATGCTGTAATGACCATTCAGATCTGATAGCTTTCCAGAAAGGGAGGGGCTTTGATGCCATGGCGAATTCTGGCGTAACGCCGTAATCTTAATATTCAATTTAATGGTGAGCTCAGAGGGGATGCTGAGTCAGGGTGAGGTGCAGACTAGGAGGCCATTCGCGGTTTCTGGTGTCGGGGTGGTTGACGTTTCTGTTCTGTCAGACGTGCACTGGTGCGACGGCAGACCGGAGCGGCGCGGAGCTGCGAGGGCCGAACGACGCTGCTTGCAGCTTTAATTAGGCCCGAGCAGTGAAGCTGCGAAGGCCTATTGTATCTGCTCCGTTTCTTCTTATTATTATTCTTTTTTCTTCCGCGTCTTTGAATGGCCTTTAGGGGGTCTTAGCATATCCAAAAAGTCACCAAATTCTGGCCCAATATAGAAAGTGCGTGAAATTTACGTATTTCACTGGCGATGTGAAAGTTCGTCAAAAAGTGACTGAACAGCGCCCCCTAGAAAGTGAAAAATACCCCTCTCCATAAAGCTTAGTTTATCGTACAGTTATGAAATTTGGTATACTTGTAGTACTCAACAGTCCGCACAGAAAAGTCTCTTGCAACCATGGTCAATATCAAACAGGAAGTCGGCCATTTTGGAGTAAAGTGGCCATTTTGACCCCGTTTTGGCCATTTCTAGGGTCTATATTTGGTTGAACAGTTTGGTCATTTTTCGCACCATCGTCTCAAAAATTGTGCGAGATCGAACAGAATCGATGGACGATTCAAATGAGACAATAAAATTGACTTTTCGTAAATACTGAAGGGGCGGGGCCAGGCCTCAAAGTTCGAACACTCGCCAAAAAAATTCAAATTGCTATAATTTCATAAATGAAAGAATTACGGTTAAAGAAATGTTCTGTGGACAATTGTCATCGCCCTCCGAAGACAAATGAATGGTCGATTGATGATGTCACATAAGCCCCGCCCCCTCAGGACTTAAAAGGTCAAGTTTTACTGGGAAATTTTCCAAAATTCGCCCTTTCCAATAATCACCCCAAATTTGTAGCGGGTAACTGAAGACAAGTTGGGGTTGCTTGGCTTCACTTTATGGGAGTTTTCTGCAGAAGGCGGGGCTGTGGCGGCGCGGCGAATTCAGGCGTACCACTTAGGCCTTACGTTTGCCTCCCATTTCGTCATTTCTAGAGATATCGCCACGAAGCTTCTTGTGAGTGATCCTAGTCTGGCCCCCCAAAAGATCTGATGTGAAATTCCGGTGGGCGTGGTCTATTTTCTGAAATAGCGCCCCCTAGGACCATTAAAACTGACAGCCCCAAGCCATGCTTTGACTGAGGATTACGAAATTTGGTACACTAATGTGGTGTCTCAGGACCTACAAAAAAGTCTCTTGGAGCCAAGTGCATTGTCGCACAGGAAGTCGGCCATTTTGGTCCAAGTGCGCAATTTAGTGGTTTTCGCACACGTTGTTTGGAGAGTGATGCTCCGTCGCCCTTTTCACCAATTGCCTTCACACTTCGGCTACATACTCTTAACACATAGATGAAAAAATTCAACCGTCGGATTTTAAATAAGTATAAAGGTGTGGGCGTGGCTAAGCCTCAAACTTTGACCTGTCGCCACGCCACTCTTTTTTTTCACAGCTCCCTATTGGACTCCTTTTAACCAATCACCACCAAACAGTGGCGAATAGCAGCAGACAAGTTGAGGTCACTTGGTCTATAGTACTGGCAGGTTTCGAATAAAGGCGGGGCTTTGGAAGAATGGCGAAATTCGCCATCACGACATGGAAATACGTTTGTCTCTCATTTCTTCAGTCATTGTGACATCGCCATACAAGTTCTGATGAGTGATCCTACTCTGACCCCTAATAGAATTGGACAGCTGAAGTTTGTGGGCGTGGCCTATTTTCTGAAACAGCGCCCCCTAGGACCATTAAAACAGTCAGCCCCAAGCCATGCTTTGACTGAGGATCACAAAATTTGGCACACTAATGTAGTGTACCAGGACCTACAAAAAAGTCTCTTGGAGCCAAGCACAATGTCGCACAGGAGGTCGGCCATTTTGGTCCAAGTACTCAATTTAGTGGTTTTCGCACACGTTATTAGGAGAATGATATCTCCTCGCCCTTTCCACCGATCACCTTCAAACCTCTGCTATATACTCTTAAGACATAGAGGAAAAAATTCAACCGTCGGATTTTAAATAAGTATAAAGGTGTGGGCGTGGCTAAGCCTCAAACTTTGACCAGTCGCCATTACCTTATTTGACTTAACAACTCCCATGTGCATGATCAGATCAATTTCATACTTTGTCTGTGTGATCACTGACCACATCTGAAGACAGTGACAATGTGGACAGCTGACATCACCTAAGCCCCGCCCCCTGACTACAGGAAGTCAACTGTTTTATGGTGAAATGCCCATATTTGTTCCCTCTAATTTAGTCAAGATGACACTAAGGTCATGCACTGTCTTCATGATGTTGTAATGACCATTCAGATCTGATAGCTTTTCAGAAAGGCAGGGGCTTTGATGCCATGGCGATTTCTGACGTGACACTGTGACCTTACGTTTGACTGTAACTTCCACAAACAGCCTCCGACTTGCCCGAGACTGAACATCGCATCACCAGTGTGGTAAAGATAGAGTATCTCCTAGTGGTGAGACGTGTAATGGTGGGCTCAGAGGGGATGCTGAGTCAGGGTAAGGTGTGGACGAGGAGGCCGTTCACGGTTTCTGGTGTCGGGGTGGTTGACTTTCTGTTCCGCCAGACGTTCCCTGGTGCCCCCGGCTGCCGGCCAGGACGGAGAAGCGCGGAGCCGGGTTTGGAGAGCGTCGGGGATGGAGCGGAGGGGGTGCGGAAGGAGGGCGAGCAGCTTCGCTGCGAGGGCCGAACGACGCTGCTTGCAGCTTTAATTATTATTACGCTTTCTTTTTTCTTCCGCGTCTTTGGGTGGCCTTTAGGGGGTCTTAGCATATCCAAAAAGTCACCAAATTCTGGCCCAATATAGAAAGTGCGTGAAATTTACGTATTTCACTGGCGATGTGAAAGTTGATAAAAAAGTGGCTCGACAGCGCCCCCTAAAGAGTGAAAAATACCCCTCTCCATAAAGCTTAGTTTATCGTACAGTTATGAAATTTGGTATACTGGTACTACTCAACAGTCCGCACAAAAAAGCCTCTTGCAACCATGGTCAATATAAAACAGGAAGTCGGCCATTTTGGGTTGAAATGGCGATTTTTAGCCGTTTTGGCCATTTCTAGGGTCTATATTTGGTTGAACAGTTTCGTCATTTTTCGTACCATAGTCTCAAAAATAGTGTGCCATCGAACAGAAGCGATGGACGCTTCAAATGAGAAAATAAAATTGACTTTTCGTAAATACTGAAGGGGCGGGGCCAGGCCTCAAAGTTCGAGCACTCGCCAAAAAAATTCAAATTGCTATAATTTCACAAATGAAAGAATTACAGTTAAAGTAACTTTCTATGGATAATCGTCATCGCCCCCCGAAGACAAATGAATGGTCGCTGGATGATGTCACACAAGCCCCGCCCCCTCAGGACTTAAAACGTCAAGTTTTACTGGGAAATTTTCCAAAATTCGCCCTGTCGAATAATCAGCCCGAATTTGTAGCAGGTAACTGAAGAGAAGTTGGCGTTGCTTGACGTCACTTTATGGGTGTTTTCTGCAGAAGGCGGGGCTGTGGCGACGCGGCGAAGTCAGGCGTACCGCCGTGACCATACATGTGCCTCCCATGTCGTCATTTCTATAGATACAGTCACGAAACGTCTTGTGAGTGATCCTAGTCCGGCCCCCCAAAAGATCTCATGTGAACATCAAATGGGCGTGGCCTATTTTCTGAAATAGCGCCCCCTAGGTCCATTAAAACTGTCAGCCCCAAGCCATGCTTTGACTGAGGAGTACGAAATTTGGTACACTAATGTGGGGTCTCAGGACCTACAAAAAAGTCTCTTTGAGCCAAGTGCAAAGTCGCACAGGAAGTCGGCCATTTTGGTCCAATTACTCGATTTAGTGGTTTTCACACACGTTATTAGGAGAATGATGTCTCGTCGTCCTTTCCACCTATCACCTTCAAACTCCTGCTATATAATCTTAAGACATAGAGGAAAAAATTCAACCGTCGGATTTTATACAAGTATAAAGGTGTGGGCGTGGCTAAGCCTCAAACTTTGACCTTTCGCCATTACATTACTTGACTTAACAACTCCCATGTGCATGATCAGATCTATATCAAACTCCGTCTGTGTGATCATTGACCACATCTCAAGACAATGACAATGTGGACAGCTGACATCACCTATGCCCCGCCCCCTGACTACAGGAAGTCTATTTTTTAATGGTGAAATGCCCATATTTGTCCCCTCTACTTTAGTCAACATGACACTAAGGTCATGCACTGTCTTCATGATGTTGTAATGACCATTCAGATCTGATAGCTTTTCAGAAAGGGAAGGGCTTTGATGCCACGGCGAATTCTGGCGTGACGCCGTGACCTTACGTTTGACTGTAACTTCCACTAACAACCTCCGATCTGCCCGAGACTGAACATGGCAATCAACAATCATGCCCTTTATTCAACGAGGCACACACCGTTGGTGAAAGTTGTGTAATGTCACCACAGCGCCCCCTACACACCATTAAAACTGTAATAACTCCTACAGACGAGGTCGTAACTGCACCAAACTTGCTATGTGTACTCACACAATGGCACCCACTACAGTCCTGTGGTAAGTTGTTGATATTGCTTTAGCTCCGCCCCCTGACAGATATTAGGCCCTTAATAACACATGCATGATGCAATTCACACCAAACTGCACACAAATGACTGTCATCAACCTACAAACTTCTTCATGGAATAATTCTTAAATTTGGGACAGCGCCCCCTAGATACAAAAAACCTTTGTAACTTCTGCAAAAAAGTTCCAAACTACATCAAACATTGTGGGAGTCATCACACATCTGCAATCAACACATGTATGTGATCACTTGTTCAATTCACTTTAACTCCACCCACTTACAGCTTTTTGTCTCTAGATGACCCATGCAACGTTTGATTGATTCCAAATTAACAGAAAACCATCTTTGATGACCAAAGATGACCTCTATGGCATTTACTTGTAAATGGTCACAACGCCCCCTAGATGGGTTCAAACTTTATTAACTTCTAAAGTCAAAGTCAGAATGGCATTATACTTGGCTTGTGACATCACGTGACTGCACCAAACACATTGATGTGGTTGTTGATTCAAATCCCTGTAGCTCCGCCCCTTTCAGCTCACTGGCTTTAGATAACACACACAACGTCCGTTTGATGCCAAAATAACAGAAAACTGTCCTTGTCAACCAAAGCTGACCTCAATGGGATTTTTCTGTAATTGATCACAGCGCCCCCTAGATAACTTTAACTTTCGAAAACTTTAATAAATATGGGCAAAAAAGCACTAAAGTTGGTCTGTGTCATCACACCAACAGTGTGCTAAAGATAAAGTATGCCCTAGTGGTGAGACATGTAATATAATGGTAGGCTCGGAGGGGATGCTGATTCAGGGTGAGGTGTGGATGAGGTGACTGTTAGCTTTTCTTGGTGTCAGGGTGGTGGACGTTTCAGTCCGTGGACGTGCCCTGGTGCCCCGTGCTGCCGGCCAGGACGGAGCGGCGGGGAGTTGGGTTTGGAGAGCATCGGGGATGGAGCGGAGGGGGTGCGGAAGGAGGGTGAGCATCTTCGCTGCGAGGGCCGAACGACGCTGCTTGCAGCTTTAATTAGGCCCGAGCAGCGAAGCGCTGCGAAGGCCTTTTGTATCTGCTCCGTTTATTTTTCTTTTTTTTTCTTTTTTTTTCTTCCGCGTCTTTGGGTGGCCTTTAGGGGGTCTTAGCATATCCAAAAAGTCACCAAATTCTGGCCCAATATAGAAAGTGCGTGAAATTTACGTATTTCACTGTCAACATGAAAGTTGGTATAAAAATGTTTCAACAGCGCCCCCTGGAAAATTAAAAATACCCCTCCGCATTGACCTTTTTTCATAGTAGAGTGATGAAATTTGGTACACCTGTAGAACTCAACAATACGCACAGAAAAGCCTCTTGCACCCATGGTCAATATCAAACAGGAAGTCGGCCATTTTGGACTAAAGTGGCCATTTTTACCCCGTTTTGGCCATTTCTAGGCTCTATATTTGGTTGAACAGTTTGGTCATTTTTCGCACGATTGTCTCAAAAATAGTGTGCGATCGAACAGAAGCGATGGACAATTAAAATGAGAAAATAAAACTGACTTTTCGTAAATACTGAAGGGGCGGGACCAGGCCTCAAAGTTCGAGCACTCGCCAAAAAAATTCAAATATCTTTAATTTCATAAATAAAAGAATTACATTTAAAGTAATTTTCTATGGACAATCGTCATTGCCCCCCGAAGACAAATGAATGGTTGATTGATGATGTCACATAAGCCCCGCCCCCTCAGGCCTTAAAAGGTCAAGTTTTACTGGGAAATTGTCCAAAATTCGCCCTTTCAACTAATCACCCCATATTTGTAGCAGGTAACTGTAGACAAGTTGGGATTGCTTGGCGTCACTTTATGGGAGTTTTCTCCAGAAGGCGGGGCTGTGGCGGCGCGGCGAAGTCAGGCGTACCGACGTGGCCTTACGTTTGCCTCCCATTTCGTCATTTCTAAAGATATCGCCACAAAACCTCTTGTGAGTGATCCTAGTCCAGCCCCCCAAAAAATTTGATGTGAACATCCGGTGGGCGTGGCCTATTTTATGAAATAGCGCCCCCTAGGACCATTAAAACTGTCAGCCCCAAGCCATGCTTTGACTGAGGATTTCGAAATTTGGTACACTAATGTGGTGTCTCAGGACCTACAAAAAAGTCTCTTGGAGCCAAGTGCAAAGTTGCACAGGAAGTCAGCCATTTTGGTCCAAGTACGTGATTTACTGGTTTTCGCACACGTTGTTTGGAGAGTGATGCTCCATCGCCCTTTTCACCAATCGCCTTCAAACATCTGCTATATACTCTTAAGACATAAAGTAAAAAATTCAACCGTCGGATTTTAAATAAGTATAAAGGTGTGGGCGTGGCTAAGCCTCAAACTTTGACCTGTCGCCACGCCACTCTTTTTTTCACAGCTCCCTATTGGACTCCTTTTACGCAATCACCAGCAATCTCTGGCAAATAAAAGCTGACAAGTTGAGGTCACTTGGTCTACAGTACTGGCAGGTTTTGAAAAAAGGCGGGGCTTTGGGAGCATGGCGAAATTCGCCATCACGCCATGGCAATACGTTTGCCTCTCATTTCTTCAATTATCGTGACATCGCCACAAAATGTCTGGTGAGTGATCCTAGTCTGACCCCCAATAGAATTGGGCAGCTGAGATTTGTGGGCGTGGCCTATATTCTGAAATATCGCCCCCTAGGACCTTTAAAACTGTCAGCCCCAAGACAAGGTTTGACTGAGGATTACGAAAATTGGTACACTCATGTAGGGTCTCTGGACCTACAAAAAAGTCTCTTGGAGCCAAGCGAAATTTCGCACAGGAGGTCGGCCATTTTGGTCCAAGTACTCGATTTAGTGGTTTTCGCACACGTTGTTTGGACATTGATGGCCCGTCGCCCTTTACACAGATCACCTTCAAACTTATGCTATGTACTTTTAAGTCAAAGGGGAAAAAATTCAACCGTCGGATTTTAAATAAGTGTAAAGGTGTGGGCGTGGCTAAGCCTCAAACTTTGACCTTTCGCCATGACATTACTTGACTTAATAACTCCCATGTGCATGATCAGATCTAATTCAAACTTTGTCTGTGTGATCACTGACCACATCTCAAGACAACGACAATGTGGACAGCTGACATCACCTAAGCCCCGCCCCCTGACAACAGGAAGTCTATTGTTTTATGGTGAAATGGCCATATTTGTCCCCTCTAATTTAGTGAAAATGACACTCAGGTCATACATTGTCTTCATGATGTTTTAATGACCATTCAGATCTGATAGCTTTCCAGAAAGGGAGGGGCTTTGATGCCATGGTGAATGCTGGCGTGACGCCATGACCTTACATTTGACTGTAACTTCCACAAACGGCCTCCGATTTGCCCGAAACTGAATATGGCAATGAACAATCATGCCCTTTAGCCAATGAGGCACAAACGGTTGGTGAATGTTATATAATGTCACCAAAGCTGACCTCAATTGGACTTTTCTGTAGTTGGTCACAGCGCCACCTAGATAACGTTATCCTTCGATAACTTTAAAAAACATGGTCAGAATAGCATTAAAGTTGGTCACTGTCATCACACCACCAGTGTGGTAAAGATAGAGGATTCCCTAGTGGTGAGACATAAAATGTAATGGTGAGCTCAAAGGGGATGCTGAGTCAGGGTGAGGTGCGGACAAGGTGGCCGTTAGCCGTTTCTGGTGTTGGGGTGGTCGACGTTTGTGTTCTGCGGACGTGCCCTGGTGCCCAGGGCTGCCGGCCAGGCCGGAGCGGCGCGGAGCTGCGAGGGCCGAACGACGCTGCTTGCAGCTTTAATTAGGCCCGAGCAGTGAAGCTGCGAAGGCCTATTGTATCTGCTCCGTTTATTCTTTCTTTCTTTCTTTCTTTCTTTTTTCTTCCGCGTCTTTGAATGGCCTTTAGGGGGTCTTAGCATATTCAAAAAGTCACCAAATTCTGGCTCAATATAGAAAGTGCGTGAAATTTACGTATTTCACTGGCGATGTGAAAGTTCGTAAAAAAGTGGCTGGACAGCGCCCCCTAGAAAGTGAAAAATACCCCTCTCCATAAAGCTTAGTTTATCGTACGGTTATGAAATTTGGTATACTTGTAGTACTCCACAGTCCGCACAGAAAAGTCTCTTGCAACCATGGTCAATATCAAACAGGAAGTCGGCCATTTTGGGTTGAAATGGCGAATTTTAGCCATTTTGGCCATTTCTAGGGTCTATATTTGGTTGAACAGTTTGGTCATTTTTCGCACGATCGTCTCAAAAATAGTGTGCAATCGAACAGAAGCGATGGACGATTCAAATGAGAAAATAAAATTGACTTTTCGTAAATACTGAAGGGGCGGGGCCAGGCCTCAAAGTTCGAGCACTCGCCAAAAAAATTCAAATTGCTATAATTTCATAAATGAAAGAATTACAGTTAAAGTAACTTTCTGTGGACAATCGTCATCGCCCCCCGAAGACAAATGAATGGTCGATTGATGATGTCACATAAGCCCCGCCCCCTCAGGACTTAAAAGGTCAAGTTTTACTGGGAAATTTTCTAAAATTCGCCCTTTCAAATAATCATCCCAAATTTGTACCAGTTAACTGAAGACAAGTTGGGGTTGCTTGGCGTCACTTTATGGGAGTTTTCTGCAGAAGGCGGGGCTGTGGCGGCACGGCGAAGTCAGGCGTACCACTTAGGCCTTACGTTTGCCTCCCATTTCGTCATTTCTAAAGATATCGCCACGAAACTTCTTGGGAGTGATCCTAGTCCTGCCCCCCAAAAAATGTGATGTGAAAATCCGGTGGCCGTGGCCTATTTTCTGAAATAGCGCCCCCTAGGAGCATTAAAACTGTCAGCCCCAAGCCATGCTTTGACTGAGGATTACGAAATTTGGTACACTAATGTGGTGTCTCAGGACCTACAAAAAAGTCTCTTGGAGCCAAGAACCAAGTCGCACAGGAAGTCGGCCATTTTGGTCCAAGTACTCGATTTAGTGGTTTTCGCACACGTTGTTTGGAGAGTGTTGCACCATCGCCCTTTTCACCAATCACCTTCAAACTTCTGCTATAGACTCTTAAGACAAAGGGGAAAAAATTCAACCTACGGATTTTAAATAAGTATAAAGGTGTGGGCGTGGCTAAGCCTCAAACTTTGACCTGTCGCCACGCCACTCTTTTTTTTCACCGCTCCCTATTGGACTCCTTTTAACCAATCACCACCATTCACTGGCAAATAGCAGCAGACAAGTTGAGGTCACTTGGTCTATAGTACTGGCAGGTTTCGAATAAAGGCGGGGCTTTGGGATCATGGCGAAATTCACCATCACGCCATGGAAATACGTTTGTGTCTCATTTCTTCAATCATTGTGACATCACCACACAATTTCTGATGAGTGATCTTACTCTGACCCCTAATAGAAATGGACAGCTGAAGTTTGTGGGCGTGGCCTATTTTCTGAAATAGCGCCCCCTAGGACCATTAAAACTATCAGCCCCAAGCCATGCTTTGACTGAGGATCACGAAATTTGGCACACTAATGTAGTGTCTCAGGACCTACAAAAAAGTCTCTTGGAGCCAAGTACAATGTCGCACAGGAGGTCGGCCATTTTGGTCCAAGTACTCGATTTAGTG
The DNA here is from genome assembly GCF_043380555.1 of Nothobranchius furzeri. Classification (NCBI taxonomy): domain Eukaryota; kingdom Metazoa; phylum Chordata; class Actinopteri; order Cyprinodontiformes; family Nothobranchiidae; genus Nothobranchius; species Nothobranchius furzeri. The sequence goes on along the minus strand of NC_091757.1, from coordinate 54,570,847 downwards.
GTTTTTGCACACGTTATTAGGAGAATGATGTCTCGTCGTCCTTTCCACCGATCACCTTCAAACTCCTTCTATATACTCTTAAGACATAGAGGAAAAAATTCAACCGTCGGATTTTAAATAAGTATAAAGGTGTGGGCGTGGCTAAGCCTCAAACTTTGACCAGTCGCCATTACGTTACATGACTTAATAACTCCCATGTGCATGATCAGATCAATGTCAAACTTTGTCTGTGTGATCACTGACCACATGTGAAGACAGTGACAATGTGGACAGCTGACATCACCTAAGCCCCGCCCCCTGACTACAGGAAGTCTACTGTTTTATGGTGAAATGCCCATATTTGTCCCCTCTAATTAAGTCAACATGACACTAAGGTCATGCACTGTCTTCATGATGTTGTAATGACCATTCAGATCTGATAGCTTTTCAGAAAGGGAGGGGCTTTGATGCCATGGCGATTTCTGGCGTGACGCTGTGACCTTACGTTTGACTGTAACTTCCACAAACAGCCTCCGATTTGCCCGAGACTGAACATCACATCACCAGTGTGGTAAAGATAGAGTATCTCCTAGTGGTGAGACGTGTAATGGTGGGCTCAGAGGGGATGCTGAGTCAGGGTGAGGTGTGGACGAGGAGGCCGTTCACGGTTTCTGGTGTCGGGGTGGTTGACTTTCTGTTCTGCCAGACGTGCCCTGGTGCCCCCGGCTGCCGGCCAGGACGGAGAAGCGCGGAGCTGGGTTTGGAGAGCGTAGGGGATGGAGCGGAGGGGGTGCGGAAGGAGGGCGAGCAGCTTCGCTGCGAGGGCCGAACGACGCTGCTTGCAGCTTTAATTATTATTACGCTTTCTTTTTTCTTCCGCGTCTTTGGGTGGCCTTTAGGGGGTCTTAGCATATCCAAAAAGTCACCAAATTCTGGCCCAATATAGAAAGTGCGTGAAATTTACGTATTTCACTGGCGATGTGAAAGTTGATAAAAAAGTGGCTCGACAGCGCCCCCTAAAGAGTGAAAAATACCCCTCTCCATAAAGCTTAGTTTATCGTACAGTTATGAAATTTGGTATACTGGTACTACTCAACAGTCCGCACAAAAAAGCCTCTTGCAACCATGGTCAATATAAAACAGGAAGTCGGCCATTTTGGGTTGAAATGGCGATTTTTAGCCGTTTTGGCCATTTCTAGGGTCTATATTTGGTTGAACAGTTTCGTCATTTTTCGTACCATAGTCTCAAAAATAGTGTGCCATCGAACAGAAGCGATGGACGCTTCAAATGAGAAAATAAAATTGACTTTTCGTAAATACTGAAGGGGCGGGGCCAGGCCTCAAAGTTCGAGCACTCGCCAAAAAAATTCAAATTGCTATAATTTCACAAATGAAAGAATTACAGTTAAAGTAACTTTCTATGGATAATCGTCATCGCCCCCCGAAGACAAATGAATGGTCGCTGGATGATGTCACACAAGCCCCGCCCCCTCAGGACTTAAAACGTCAAGTTTTACTGGGAAATTTTCCAAAATTCGCCCTGTCGAATAATCAGCCCGAATTTGTAGCAGGTAACTGAAGAGAAGTTGGCGTTGCTTGACGTCACTTTATGGGTGTTTTCTGCAGAAGGCGGGGCTGTGGCGACGCGGCGAAGTCAGGCGTACCGCCGTGACCATACATGTGCCTCCCATGTCGTCATTTCTATAGATACAGTCACGAAACGTCTTGTGAGTGATCCTAGTCCGGCCCCCCAAAAGATCTCATGTGAACATCAAATGGGCGTGGCCTATTTTCTGAAATAGCGCCCCCTAGGTCCATTAAAACTGTCAGCCCCAAGCCATGCTTTGACTGAGGAGTACGAAATTTGGTACACTAATGTGGGGTCTCAGGACCTACAAAAAAGTCTCTTTGAGCCAAGTGCAAAGTCGCACAGGAAGTCGGCCATTTTGGTCCAATTACTCGATTTAGTGGTTTTCACACACGTTATTAGGAGAATGATGTCTCGTCGTCCTTTCCACCTATCACCTTCAAACTCCTGCTATATAATCTTAAGACATAGAGGAAAAAATTCAACCGTCGGATTTTATACAAGTATAAAGGTGTGGGCGTGGCTAAGCCTCAAACTTTGACCTTTCGCCATTACATTACTTGACTTAACAACTCCCATGTGCATGATCAGATCTATATCAAACTCCGTCTGTGTGATCATTGACCACATCTCAAGACAATGACAATGTGGACAGCTGACATCACCTATGCCCCGCCCCCTGACTACAGGAAGTCTATTTTTTAATGGTGAAATGCCCATATTTGTCCCCTCTACTTTAGTCAACATGACACTAAGGTCATGCACTGTCTTCATGATGTTGTAATGACCATTCAGATCTGATAGCTTTTCAGAAAGGGAAGGGCTTTGATGCCACGGCGAATTCTGGCGTGACGCCGTGACCTTACGTTTGACTGTAACTTCCACTAACAACCTCCGATCTGCCCGAGACTGAACATGGCAATCAACAATCATGCCCTTTATTCAACGAGGCACACACCGTTGGTGAAAGTTGTGTAATGTCACCACAGCGCCCCCTACACACCATTAAAACTGTAATAACTCCTACAGACGAGGTCGTAACTGCACCAAACTTGCTATGTGTACTCACACAATGGCACCCACCACAGTCCTGTGGTAAGTTGTTGATATTGCTTTAGCTCCGCCCCCTGACAGATATTAGGCCCTTAATAACACATGCATGATGCAATTCACACCAAACTGCACACAAATGACTGTCATCAACCTACAAACTTCTTCATGGAATAATTCTTAAATTTGGGACAGCGCCCCCTAGATACAAAAAACCTTTGTAACTTCTGCAAAAAAGTTCCAAACTACATCAAACATTGTGGGAGTCATCACACATCTGCAATCAACACATGTATGTGATCACTTGTTCAATTCACTTTAACTCCACCCACTTACAGCTTTTTGTCTCTAGATGACCCATGCAACGTTTGATTGATTCCAAATTAACAGAAAACCATCTTTGATGACCAAAGATGACCTCTATGGCATTTACTTGTAAATGGTCACAACGCCCCCTAGATGGGTTCAAACTTTATTAACTTCTAAAGTCAAAGTCAGAATGGCATTATACTTGGCTTGTGACATCACGTGACTGCACCAAACACATTGATGTGGTTGTTGATTCAAATCCCTGTAGCTCCGCCCCTTTCAGCTCACTGGCTTTAGATAACACACACAACGTCCGTTTGATGCCAAAATAACAGAAAACTGTCCTTGTCAACCAAAGCTGACCTCAATGGGATTTTTCTGTAATTGATCACAGCGCCCCCTAGATAACTTTAACTTTCGAAAACTTTAATAAATATGGGCAAAAAAGCACTAAAGTTGGTCTGTGTCATCACACCAACAGTGTGCTAAAGATAAAGTATGCCCTAGTGGTGAGACATGTAATATAATGGTAGGCTCGGAGGGGATACTGATTCAGGGTGAGGTGTGGATGAGGTGACTGTTAGCTTTTCTTGGTGTCAGGGTGGTGGACGTTTCAGTCCGTGGACGTGCCCTGGTGCCCCGTGCTGCCGGCCAGGACGGAGCGGCGGGGAGTTGGGTTTGGAGAGCATCGGGGATGGAGCGGAGGGGGTGCGGAAGGAGGGTGAGCATCTTCGCTGCGAGGGCCGAACGACGCTGCTTGCAGCTTTAATTAGGCCCGAGCAGTGAAGCTGCGAAGGCCTATTGTATCTGCTCCGTTTATTCTTTCTTTCTTTCTTTCTTTCTTTTTTCTTCCGCGTCTTTGAATGGCCTTTAGGGGGTCTTAGCATATTCAAAAAGTCACCAAATTCTGGCTCAATATAGAAAGTGCGTGAAATTTACGTATTTCACTGGCGATGTGAAAGTTCGTAAAAAAGTGGCTGGACAGCGCCCCCTAGAAAGTGAAAAATACCCCTCTCCATAAAGCTTAGTTTATCGTACGGTTATGAAATTTGGTATACTTGTAGTACTCCACAGTCCGCACAGAAAAGTCTCTTGCAACCATGGTCAATATCAAACAGGAAGTCGGCCATTTTGGGTTGAAATGGCGAATTTTAGCCATTTTGGCCATTTCTAGGGTCTATATTTGGTTGAACAGTTTGGTCATTTTTCGCACGATCGTCTCAAAAATAGTGTGCAATCGAACAGAAGCGATGGACGATTCAAATGAGAAAATAAAATTGACTTTTCGTAAATACTGAAGGGGCGGGGCCAGGCCTCAAAGTTCGAGCACTCGCCAAAAAAATTCAAATTGCTATAATTTCATAAATGAAAGAATTACAGTTAAAGTAACTTTCTGTGGACAATCGTCATCGCCCCCCGAAGACAAATGAATGGTCGATTGATGATGTCACATAAGCCCCGCCCCCTCAGGACTTAAAAGGTCAAGTTTTACTGGGAAATTTTCTAAAATTCGCCCTTTCAAATAATCATCCCAAATTTGTACCAGTTAACTGAAGACAAGTTGGGGTTGCTTGGCGTCACTTTATGGGAGTTTTCTGCAGAAGGCGGGGCTGTGGCGGCACGGCGAAGTCAGGCGTACCACTTAGGCCTTACGTTTGCCTCCCATTTCGTCATTTCTAAAGATATCGCCACGAAACTTATTGGGAGTGATCCTAGTCCTGCCCCCCAAAAAATGTGATGTGAAAATCCGGTGGGCGTGGCCTATTTTCTGAAATAGCGCCCCCTAGGAGCATTAAAACTGTCAGCCCCAAGCCATGCTTTGACTGAGGATTACGAAATTTGGTACACTAATGTGGTGTCTCAGGACCTACAAAAAAGTCTCTTGGAGCCAAGAACCAAGTCGCACAGGAAGTCGGCCATTTTGGTCCAAGTACTCGATTTAGTGGTTTTCGCACACGTTGTTTGGAGAGTGTTGCACCATCGCCCTTTTCACCAATCACCTTCAAACTTCTGCTATAGACTCTTAAGACAAAGGGGAAAAAATTCAACCTACGGATTTTAAATAAGTATAAAGGTGTGGGCGTGGCTAAGCCTCAAACTTTGACCTGTCGCCACGCCACTCTTTTTTTTCACCGCTCCCTATTGGACTCCTTTTAACCAATCACCACCATTCACTGGCAAATAGCAGCAGACAAGTTGAGGTCACTTGGTCTATAGTACTGGCAGGTTTCGAATAAAGGCGGGGCTTTGGGATCATGGCGAAATTCACCATCACGCCATGGAAATACGTTTGTGTCTCATTTCTTCAATCATTGTGACATCACCACACAATTTCTGATGAGTGATCTTACTCTGACCCCTAATAGAATTGGACAGCTGAAGTTTGTGGGCGTGGCCTATTTTCTGAAATAGCGCCCCCTAGGACCATTAAAACTATCAGCCCCAAGCCATGCTTTGACTGAGGATCACGAAATTTGGCACACTAATGTAGTGTCTCAGGACCTACAAAAAAGTCTCTTGGAGCCAAGTACAATGTCGCACAGGAGGTCGGCCATTTTGGTCCAAGTACTCGATTTAGTGGTTTTTGCACACGTTATTAGGAGAATGATGTCTCGTCGTCCTTTCCACCGATCACCTTCAAACTCCTTCTATATACTCTTAAGACATAGAGGAAAAAATTCAACCGTCGGATTTTAAATAAGTATAAAGGTGTGGGCGTGGCTAAGCCTCAAACTTTGACCAGTCGCCATTACGTTACATGACTTAATAACTCCCATGTGCATGATCAGATCAATGTCAAACTTTGTCTGTGTGATCACTGACCACATGTGAAGACAGTGACAATGTGGACAGCTGACATCACCTAAGCCCCGCCCCCTGACTACAGGAAGTCTACTGTTTTATGGTGAAATGCCCATATTTGTCCCCTCTAATTAAGTCAACATGACACTAAGGTCATGCACTGTCTTCATGATGTTGTAATGACCATTCAGATCTGATAGCTTTTCAGAAAGGGAGGGGCTTTGATGCCATGGCGATTTCTGGCGTGACGCTGTGACCTTACGTTTGACTGTAACTTCCACAAACAGCCTCCGATTTGCCCGAGACTGAACATCACATCACCAGTGTGGTAAAGATAGAGTATCTCCTAGTGGTGAGACGTGTAATGGTGGGCTCAGAGGGGATGCTGAGTCAGGGTGAGGTGTGGACGAGGAGGCCGTTCACGGTTTCTGGTGTCGGGGTGGTTGACTTTCTGTTCTGCCAGACGTGCCCTGGTGCCCCCGGCTGCCGGCCAGGACGGAGAAGCGCGGAGCTGGGTTTGGAGAGCGTAGGGGATGGAGCGGAGGGGGTGCGGAAGGAGGGCGAGCAGCTTCGCTGCGAGGGCCGAACGACGCTGCTTGCAGCTTTAATTAGGCCCGAGCAGTGAAGCTGCGAAGGCCTATTGTATCTGCTCCGTTTATTATTTTTTTTTAGGCCCGAGCAGTGAAGCTGCGAAGGCCTATTGTATCTGCTCCGTTTATTATTATTATTTATTATTATTATTATTTTTTTTTTTCTTCCGCGTCTTTGGGTGGCCTTTAGGGGGTCTTAGCATATCCAAAAAGTCACCAAATTCTGGCCCAATATAGAAAGTGCGTGAAATTTACGTATTTCACTGGCGATGTGAAAGTTCATAAAAAAGTGGCTGAACAGCGCCCTCTAGAAAGTGAAAAATACCCCTCTCCATAAAGCTTAGTTTATCGTACAGTTATGAAATTTGGTTTACTTGTAGTACTCAACAGTCCGCACAGAAAAGTCTCTTGCAACCATGGTCAATATCAAACAGGAAGTCGGCCATTTTGGGTTGAAATGGAGATTTTTAGCCGTTTTGGCCATTTCTAGGGTCTACATTTGGTTGAACAGTTTGGTCAATTTTCGCACGATTGTCTCAAAAATAGTGTACTATCGAACAGAAGCGATGGACGATTCAAATGAGAAAATAAAATTGACTTTTCGTAAATACTGAAGGGGCGGGGCCAGACCTCAAAGTTCGAGCACTCGCCAAAAAAATTCAAATTGCTATAATTTCATAAATGAAAGAATTACAGTTAAAACAATTTCTAAGGACAATCGTCATCGCCCCCCGAAGACAAATGAATGGTCGATTGGTGATGTCACATAAGCCCCGCCCCCTCAGGACTTAAAAGGTCAAGTTTTACTGGGAAATTTTCCAAAATTCGCCCTTTCAAATAATCATCTCAGATTTGTAGCAGGTAACTGAAGACAAGTTGGGGTTGCTTGGCGTCACTTTATGAGAGTTTTAAGCAGAAGGCGGGGCTGTGGCGGTGCGGCGAAGTCAGGCGTACCGACGTGGACATATGTTTGCCTCCCATTTCGTCATTTCTAGAGATATCGCCACGACACCTCTTGGGAGTGATCTTAGTCCGGCCCCCAAAAGAATCAGATGTCAACATCTGGTGGGTGTGGCCTATTTTCTGAAATAGCGCCCCCTAGGACCATTAAAACTGTCAGCCCCAAGCCATGCTTTGACTGAGGAGTACGAAATTTGGTACACTAATGTGGTGTCTCAGGATCTACAAAAAAGTCTCTTGGAGCCAAGTGCAAAGTCGCACAGGAAGTCGGCCATTTCGGTCCAAGTACTCGATTTAGTGGTTTTCGCACACATTGTTTGGAGAGTGTTGCACCAACACCCTTTTCACCAATCACCTCCAAACATCTTTTATACACTCTTAAGACATAGATGAAAAAATTCAACCGTCGGATTTTAAATAAGTATAAAGGTGTGGGCGTGGCTAAGCCTCAAACTTTGATCTGTCGCCACGCCACTCTTTTTTTCACAGCTCCCTATTGGACTCCTTTTAACCAATCACCAGCAATCACTGGCAAATAGCAGCAGACAAGTTGAGGTCACTTGGTCTATAGCACTGGCAGGTTTCGAATAAAGGCGGGGCTTTGGGAGCATGGCGAATTTCACCATCAAGCCATGGAAATACGTTTGTCTCTTATTTCTTCAATCATTGTGACATCGCCACACAATTTCTGATGAGTGATCCTAATCTGACCCCTAATAGAATTGGACAGCTGAAGTTTGTGGGCGTGGCCTATTTTCTGAAATAGCGCCCCCTAGGACCATTAAAACTGTCAGCCCCAAGCCATGCTTGGACTGAGGATCACGAAATTTGGCACACTAATGTAGTGTCTCAGGACCTACAAAAAAGTCTCTTGGAGCCAAGCGCAATGTCGCACAGGAGGTCAGCCATTTTGGTCCAAGTACTCGATTTTCTTTACTCGGTTTTCGCACACCTTATTAGGAGAATGACGTCTCGTCGTCCTTTCCACTGATCACCTTCAAACTCCTGCTATATACTCTTAAGACATAGAGGAAAAAATTCAACCGTCGGATTTTAAATAAGTATAAAGGTGTGGGCGTGGCTAAGCCTCAAACATTGACCAGTCGCCATTACGTTACTTGACTTAATCACTTCCATGTGCATGATCAGATCAAATTCAAACTTTGTCTGTGTGATCACTGACTACATCTGAAGACAGCGACAATGTGGACAGCTGACTTCACCTAAGCCCCGCCCCCTGACTACAGGAAGTCTACTGTTTTATGGTGAACTGCCCATATTTGTCCCCTCTAATTTAGTCAACATGACACTAAGGTCATGCACTGTCTTCATGATGTTGTAATGACCATTCAGATCTGCTAGCTTTTCAGAAAGGGAGGGGCTTTGATGCCATGGCAAATTCTGGCGTGACGCTGTGACCTTACATTTGACTGTAACTTCCACAAACAGCTTCCGATTTGCCCAAGACTGAACATCACATCACCAGTGTGGTAAAGATAGAGTATCTCCTAGTGGTGAGACGTGTAATGCTGGGCTCAAAGGGGATGCTGAGTCAGGGTGAGGTGTGGACGAGGAGGCCGTTCACGGTTTCTGGTGTCGGGGTGGTTGATGTTTCTGTTGTGCCAGACGTGCCCTGGTGCCCCCGGCTGCCGGCCAGAACGGAGCGGCGCGGAGCTGGGTTTGGAGAGCGTCGGGGATGGAGCGGAGGGGGTGCGGACAGAGGGCGAGCAGCTTCACTGCGAGGGCCGAACGACGCTGCTTGCAGCTTTAATTAGGCCCGAGCAGTGAAGCTGCGAAGGCCTATTGTATCTGCTCCGTTTATTATTTTTTTTTTTCTTTCTTTCTTTCTTTCTTTCTTTTTTTTTCTTCCGCGTCTTTGGATGGCCTTTAGGGGGTCTTAGCATATCCAAAAAGTCACCAAATTCTGGCCCAATATAGAAAGTGCGTGAAATTTACGTATTTCACTGGCAACGTGAAAGTTGGTAAAAAAATGTTTCAACAGCGCCCCCTGGAAAATTAAAAATACCCCTCCGCTTTGACCTTTTTTCATAGTAGAGTGATGAAATTTGGTACACTTGTAGAACTCAACAATACGCACAGAAAAGCCTCTTGCACCCATGGTCAATATCAAACAGGAAGTCGGCCATTTTGGACTAAAGTGGCCATTTTGACCCCGTTTTGGCCATTTCTAGGGTCTATATTTGGTTTAACAGTTTGGTCATTTTTCGCACGATCGTCTCAAAAATAGTGTGTGATCGAACAGAAGCGATGGACGATTAAAATGAGACAATAAAATTGACTTTTCGTAAATACTGAAGGGGCGGGACCAGGCCTCAAAGTTCGAGCACTCGCCAAAAAAATTCAAATTGCTATAGATTCATAAATGAAAGAATTACAGTTAAAGAAATGTTCTAAGGACAATCGTCGTCGCCCTCCGAAGACAAATGAATGGTCGATTGATGATGTCACATAAGCCCCGCCCCCTCAGGACTTAAAAGGTCAAGATTTACTGGGAAATTTTCCAAAATTCGCCCTTTCCAATAATCACCCCAAATTTGTAGCGGGTAACTGAAGACAAGTTGGGGTTGCTTGGCGTCACTTTATGGGAGTTTTCTCCAGAAGGCGGGGCTGTGGCGGCACGGCGAAGTCAGGCGTAACGCTTAGGCCTTACGTTTGCCTCCCATTTCGTCATTTCTAGAGATATCACCACAAAACCTCTTGGGAGTGATCCTAGTTCAGCCCCCCACAAAATGTGATGTGAACATCCGGTGGGCGTGGCCTATTTTCTGAAATAGCGCCCCCTAGGACCATTAAAACTCTCAGCCCCAAGTCATGCTTTGACTGAGGATTATGAAATTTGGCACACTAATGTGGTGTCTCAGGACCTACAAAAAAGTCTCTTGGAGCCAAGTGCAAAGTCGCACAGGAAGTCGGCCATTTTGGTCCAAGTACTCGATTTAGTGGTTTTCGCACACGTTGTTTGGAGAGTGATGCTCCATCGCCCTTTTCACCAATCGCCTTCAAACTTCTGCTATAGACTCTTAAGACATAAAGGAAAAAATTCAACCGTCGGATTTTAAATAAGTATAAAGGTGTGGGCGTGGCTAAGCCTCAAACTTTGACCTGTCACCACGCCACTCTTTTTTTCACAGCTACCTATTGGACTCCTTTTACCCAATCGCCAGCAATCTCTGGCGAATAGCAGCTGACAAGTTGAGGTCACTTAGTCTCCAGTACTGGCAGGTTTTGAAAAAAGGCGGGGCTTTGGGAGCATGGCAAAATTCACCATCACGCCATGGCAATACGTTTGCCTCTCATTTCTTCAATTATCGTGCCATAACCACAAAATGTCTGGTGAGTGATCCTAGTCTGACCCCCAATAGATTTGGACAGCTGTAGTTTGTGGGCGTGGCCTATTTTCTGAAATGGCGCCCTCTAGGTCCATTAAAACTGTCAGCCCCTAGCCATGCTTTGACTGAGGAGTACGAAATCTGGTACACTAATGTGGTGTCTCCGGTCCTACAAAAAAGTCTCTTGGAGCCAAGTGCAAAGTCGCACAGGAAGTCGGCCATTTTGGTCCAAGTAGTCGATTTAGTGGTTTTCGCACACGTTGTTTGGAGAGTGTTACACCATTGCCCTTTTCACCAATCACCTTCAAACTTCTGCTATAGACTCTTAAGACAAAGGGGAAAAAATTCAACCTACGGATTTTAAATAAGTATAAAGGTGTGGGCGTGGCTAAGCCTCAAACTTTGACCTGTCGCAACGCCACTCTTTTTTTCACAGCTCCCTATTGGACTCCTTTTAACCAATCACCAGCAATCACTGGCAAATAGCAGCAGACAAGTTGAGGTCACTTGGTCTATAGTACTGGCAGGTTTCGAATAAAGGCGGGGCTTTGGGAGCATGGCGAAATTCGCCATCACGCCATGGAAATACGTTTGTCTCTCATTTCTTCAATCATTGTGACATCGCCACACAATTTCTGATGAGTGATCCTACTCTGACCCCTAATAGAATTGGACAGCTGAAGTTTGTGGGCGTGGCCTATTTTCTGAAATAGCGCCCCCTAGGACCATTAAAACTGTCAGCCCCAAGCCGTGCTTTGACTGAGGATCAGGAACTTTGGCACACTAATGTAGTGTCTCAGGACCTACAAAAAAGTCTCTTGGAGCCAAGCGCAATGTCGCACAGGAGGTCGGCCATTTTGGTCCAAGTACTCGATTTAGTGGTTTTCGCACACGTTATTAGGAGAATGATGTCTCGTCGCCCTTTCCACCGATCACCTTCAAACTCTTGCTATATACTCTTAAGACATAGAGGAAAAGATTCAACCGTCGGATTTTAAATAAGTATAAAGGTGTGGGCGTGGCTAACCCTCAAACTTTGACCAGTCGCCATTACGTTACTTGACTCAATAACTCCCTTGTGCATGATCAGATCAATTTCAAACTTTGTCCGTGTGATCACTGACCACATCTGAAGACAGTGACAATGTGGACAGCTGGCATCACCTAAGCCCCGCCCCCTGACTACAGGAAGTCTTCTGTTTTATGGTGAAATGCCCATATTTGTCCCCTCTAATTTAGTCAACATGACACTAAGGTCATGCACTGTCTTCATGATGTTGTAATGACTATTCAGATCTGATAGCTTTTCAGAAAGGGAGGAGCTTTGATGCCATGGCGATTTCTGGCGTGACGCTGTGACCTTACGTTTGACTGTAACTTCCACAAACAGCCTCCGATTTGCCAGAGACTGAACATCACATCACCAGTGTGGTAAAGATAGAGTATCTCCTAGTGGTGAGACTTGTAATGCTGGGCTCAGAGGGGATGCTGAATCAGGGTGAGGTGTGGACGAGGAGGCCGTTCACGGTTTCTGGTGTTGGGGTGGTTGACTTTCTGTTCTGCCAGACGTGCCCTGGTGCCCCCGGCTGCCGGCCAGGATGGACAAGCGCGGAGCTGGGTTTGGAGAGCGTCGGGGATGGAGCGGAGGGGGTGCGGAAGGAGGGCGAGCAGCTTCGCTGCGAGGGCCGAACGACGCTGCTTGCAGCTTTAATTTTCTTTCTTTCTTTCTTTCTTTTTTTTTCTTCCGCGTCTTTGGATGGCCTTTAGGGGGTCTTAGCATATCCAAAAAGTCACCAAATTCTGGCCCAATATAGAAAGTGCGTGAAATTTACGTATTTCACTGGCAACGTGAAAGTTGGTAAAAAAATGTTTCAACAGCGCCCCCTGGAAAATTAAAAATACCCCTCCGCTTTGACCTTTTTTCATAGTAGAGTGATGAAATTTGGTACACTTGTAGAACTCAACAATACGCACAGAAAAGCCTCTTGCACCCATGGTCAATATCAAACAGGAAGTCGGCCATTTTGGACTAAAGTGGCCATTTTGACCCCGTTTTGGCCATTTCTAGGGTCTATATTTGGTTGAACAGTTTGGTCATTTTTCGCACGATCGTCTCAAAAATAGTGTGCGATCGAACAGAAGCGATGGACGATTAAAATGAGACAATAAAATTGACTTTTCGTAAATACTGAAGGGGCGGGACCAGGCCTCAAAGTTAGAGCACTCGCCAAAAAAATTCAAATTGCTATAGATTCATAAATGAAAGAATTACAGTTAAAGAAATGTTCTAAGGACAATCGTCGTCGCCCTCCGAAGACAAATGAATGGTCGATTGATGATGTCACATAAGCCCCGCCCCCTCAGGACTTAAAAGGTCAAGATTTACTGGGAAATTTTCCAAAATTCGCCCTTTCCAATAATCACCCCAAATTTGTAGCGGGTAACTGAAGACAAGTTGGGGTTGCTTGGCGTCACTTTATGGGAGTTTTCTCCAGAAGGCGGGGCTGTGGCGGCGCGGCGAAGTCAGGCGTACCGCTTAGGCCTTACGTTTGCCTCCCATTTCGTCATTTCTAGAGATATCACCACAAAACCTCTTGGGAGTGATCCTAGTTCAGCCCCCCACAAAATGTGATGTGAACATCCGGTGGGCGTGGCCTATTTTCTGAAATAGCGCCCCCTAGGACCATTAAAACTGTCAGCCCCAAGTCATGCTTTGACTGAGGATTATGAAATTTGGCACACTAATGTGGTGTCTCAGGACCTACAAAAAAGTCTCTTGGAGCCAAGTGCAAATTCGCACAGGAAGTCGGCCATTTTGGTCCAAGTACTCGATTTAGTGGTTTTCGCACACGTTGTTTGGAGAGTGATGCTCCATCGCCCTTTTCACCAATCGCCTTCAAACTTCTGCTATAGACTCTTAAGACATAAAGGAAAAAATTCAACCGTCGGATTTTAAATAAGTATAAAGGTGTGGGCGTGGCTAAGCCTCAAACTTTGACCTGTCACCACGCCACTCTTTTTTTCACAGCTACCTATTGGACTCCTTTTACCCAATCGCCAGCAATCTCTGGCGAATAGCAGCTGACAAGTTGAGGTCACTTAGTCTCCAGTACTGGCAGGTTTTGAAAAAAGGCGGGGCTTTGGGAGCATGGCAAAATTCACCATCACGCCATGGCAATACGTTTGCCTCTCATTTCTTCAATTATCGTGCCATCACCACAAAATGTCTGGTGAGTGATCCTAGTCTGACCCCCAATAGATTTGGACAGCTGTAGTTTGTGGGCGTGGCCTATTTTCTGAAATGGCGCCCTCTAGGACCATTAAAACTGTCAGCCCCTAGCCATGCTTTGACTGAGGAGTACGAAATCTGGTACACTAATGTGGTGTCTCCGGTCCTACAAAAAAGTCTCTTGGAGCCAAGTGCAAAGTCGCACAGGAAGTCGGCCATTTTGGTCCAAGTAGTCGATTTAGTGGTTTTCGCACACGTTGTTTGGAGAGTGTTACACCATTGCCCTTTTCACCAATCACCTTCAAACTTCTGCTATAGACTCTTAAGACAAAGGGGAAAAAATTCAACCTACGGATTTTAAATAAGTATAAAGGTGTGGGCGTGGCTAAGCCTCAAACTTTGACCTGTCGCAACGCCACTCTTTTTTTCACAGCTCCCTATTGGACACCTTTTAACCAATCACCAGCAATCACTGGCAAATAGCAGCAGACAAGTTGAGGTCACTTGGTCTATAGTACTGGCAGGTTTCGAATAAAGGCGGGGCTTTGGGAGCATGGCGAAATTCGCCATCACGCCATGGAAATACGTTTGTCTCTCATTTCTTCAATCATTGTGACATCGCCACACAATTTCTGATGAGTGATCCTACTCTGACCCCTAATAGAATTGGACAGCTGAAGTTTGTGGGCGTGGCCTATTTTCTGAAATAGCGCCCCCTAGGACCATTAAAACTGTCAGCCCCAAGCCGTGCTTTGACTGAGGATCACGAACTTTGGCACACTAATGTAGTGTCTCAGGACCTACAAAAAAGTCTCTTGGAGCCAAGCGCAATGTCGCACAGGAGGTCGGCCATTTTGGTCCAAGTACTCGATTTAGTGGTTTTCGCACACGTTATTAGGAGAATGATGTCTCGTCGCCCTTTCCACCGATCACCTTCAAACTCTTGCTATATACTCTTAAGACATAGAGGAAAAGATTCAACCGTCGGATTTTAAATAAGTATAAAGGTGTGGGCGTGGCTAAGCCTCAAACTTTGACCAGTTGCCATTACGTTACTTGACTCAATAACTCCCTTGTGCATGATCAGATCAATTTCAAACTTTGTCCGTGTGATCACTGACCACATCTGAAGACAGTGACAATGTGGACAGCTGGCATCACCTAAGCCCCGCCCCCTGACTACAGGAAGTCTTCTGTTTTATGGTGAAATGCCCATATTTGTCCCCTCTAATTTAGTCAACATGACACTAAGGTCATGCACTGTCTTCATGATGTTGTAATGACTATTCAGATCTGATAGCTTTTCAGAAAGGGAGGAGCTTTGATGCCATGGCGATTTCTGGCGTGACGCTGTGACCTTACGTTTGACTGTAACTTCCACAAACAGCCTCCGATTTGCCAGAGACTGAACATCACATCACCAGTGTGGTAAAGATAGAGTATCTCCTAGTGGTGAGACGTGTAATGCTGGGCTCAGAGGGGATGCTGAATCAGGGTGAGGTGTGGACGAGGAGGCCGTTCACGGTTTCTGGTGTTGGGGTGGTTGACTTTCTGTTCTGCCAGACGTGCCCTGGTGCCCCCGGCTGCCGGCCAGGATGGACAAGCGCGGAGCTGGGTTTGGAGAGCGTCGGGGATGGAGCGGAGGGGGTGCGGAAGGAGGGCGAGCAGCTTCGCTGCGAGGGCCGAACGACGCTGCTTGCAGCTTTAATTTTTCTTTTTTTTTCTTTTTTTTTCTTCCGCGTCTTTGGGTGGCCTTTAGGGTGTCTTAGCATATCCAAAAAGTCACCAAATTCTGGCCCAATATAGAAAGTGCGTGAAATTTACGTATTTCACTGTCAACATGAAAGTTGGTATAAAAATGTTTCAACAGCGCCCCCTGGAAAATTAAAAATACCCCTCCGCATTGACCTTTTTTCATAGTAGAGTGATGAAATTTGGTACACCTGTAGAACTCAACAATACGCACAGAAAAGCCTCTTGCACCCATGGTCAATATCAAACAGGAAGTCGGCCATTTTGGACTAAAGTGGCCATTTTTACCCCGTTTTGGCCATTTCTAGGCTCTATATTTGGTTGAACAGTTTGGTCATTTTTCGCACGATTGTCTCAAAAATAGTGTGCGATCGAACAGAAGCGATGGACGATTAAAATGAGAAAATAAAACTGACTTTTCGTAAATACTGAAGGGGCGGGACCAGGCCTCAAAGTTCGAGCACTCGCCAAAAAAATTCAAATATCTTTAATTTCATAAATAAAAGAATTACATTTAAAGTAATTTTCTATGGACAATCGTCATCGCCGCCCGAAGACAAATGAATGGTTGATTGATGATGTCACATAAGCCCCGCCCCCTCAGGCCTTAAAAGGTCAAGTTTTACTGGGAAATTGTCCAAAATTCGCCCTTTCAACTAATCACCCCATATTTGTAGCAGGTAACTGTAGACAAGTTGGGATTGCTTGGCGTCACTTTATGGGAGTTTTCTCCAGAAGGCGGGGCTGTGGCGGCGCGGCGAAGTCAGGCGTACCGACGTGGCCTTACGTTTGCCTCCCATTTCGTCATTTCTAAAGATATCGCCACAAAACCTCTTGTGAGTGATCCTAGTCCAGCCCCCCAAAAAATTTGATGTGAACATCCGGTGGGCGTGGCCTATTTTATGAAATAGCGCCCCCTAGGACCATTAAAACTGTCAGCCCCAAGCCATGCTTTGACTGAGGATTTCGAAATTTGGTACACTAATGTGGTGTCTCAGGACCTACAAAAAAGTCTCTTGGAGCCAAGTGCAAAGTTGCACAGGAAGTCAGCCATTTTGGTCCAAGTACGTGATTTACTGGTTTTCGCACACGTTGTTTGGAGAGTGATGCTCCATCGCCCTTTTCACCAATCGCCTTCAAACATCTGCTATATACTCTTAAGACATAAAGTAAAAAATTCAACCGTCGGATTTTAAATAAGTATAAAGGTGTGGGCGTGGCTAAGCCTCAAACTTTGACCTGTCGCCACGCCACTCTTTTTTTCACAGCTCCCTATTGGACTCCTTTTACGCAATCACCAGCAATCTCTGGCAAATAAAAGCTGACAAGTTGAGGTCACTTGGTCTACAGTACTGGCAGGTTTTGAAAAAAGGCGGGGCTTTGGGAGCATGGCGAAATTCGCCATCACGCCATGGCAATACGTTTGCCTCTCATTTCTTCAATTATCGTGACATCGCCACAAAATGTCTGGTGAGTGATCCTAGTCTGACCCCCAATAGAATTGGGCAGCTGAGATTTGTGGGCGTGGCCTATATTCTGAAATATCGCCCCCTAGGACCTTTAAAACTGTCAGCCCCAAGACAAGGTTTGACTGAGGATTACGAAAATTGGTACACTCATGTAGGGTCTCTGGACCTACAAAAAAGTCTCTTGGAGCCAAGCGAAATTTCGCACAGGAGGTCGGCCATTTTGGTCCAAGTACTCGATTTAGTGGTTTTCGCACACGTTGTTTGGACATTGATGGCCCGTCGCCCTTTACACAGATCACCTTCAAACTTATGCTATGTACTTTTAAGTCAAAGGGGAAAAAATTCAACCGTCGGATTTTAAATAAGTATAAAGGTGTGGGCGTGGCTAAGCCTCAAACTTTGACCTTTCGCCATGGCATTACTTGACTTAATAACTCCCATGTGCATGATCAGATCTAATTCAAACTTTGTCTGTGTGATCACTGACCACATCTCAAGACAACGACAATGTGGACAGCTGACATCACCTAAGCCCCGCCCCCTGACAACAGGAAGTCTATTGTTTTATGGTGAAATGGCCATATTTGTCCCCTCTAATTTAGTGAAAATGACACTCAGGTCATACATTGTCTTCATGATGTTTTAATGACCATTCAGATCTGATAGCTTTCCAGAAAGGGAGGGGCTTTGATGCCATGGTGAATGCTGGCGTGACGCCATGACCTTACATTTGACTGTAACTTCCACAAACGGCCTCCGATTTGCCCGAAACTGAATATGGCAATGAACAATCATGCCCTTTAGCCAATGAGGCACAAACGGTTGGTGAATGTTATATAATGTCACCAAAGCTGACCTCAATGGGACTTTTCTGTAGTTGGTCACAGCGCCACCTAGATAACGTTATCCTTCGATAACTTTAAAAAACATGGTCAGAATAGCATTAAAGTTGGTCACTGTCATCACACCACCAGTGTGGTAAAGATAGAGGATTCCCTAGTGGTGAGACATAAAATGTAATGGTGAGCTCAAAGGGGATGCTGAGTCAGGGTGAGGTGCGGACAAGGTGGCCGTTAGCCGTTTCTGGTGTTGGGGTGGTCGACGTTTGTGTTCTGCGGACGTGCCCTGGTGCCCAGGGCTGCCGGCCAGGCCGGAGCGGCGCGGAGCTGCGAGGGCCGAACGACGCTGCTTGCAGCTTTAATTTGTTTTTATTTTTCAAAAAAATACAGTACGTATCCAAAACTTTTAACAAAAAATTTACAAACACAAACATTTCAGAAAAATACATTTCAGTTAGTTAAAATGTTATTTCTATATTTCTTTTAAAATGTATTTTTTTAGTTAAATTCACCTGTTGCTGTTGTAACGATTAAATTTACATATTATTTAATGAACCATAAAATATGAGATTCCATAGAAACTATGAAATCAATCGTATGGATCTTTAGGTAATTTTAACCAGATGATTGGAACTTTTTATTGCTGGGATTATGTAACACTTCGTATTAACTGAGAGACAAGAGAAGAGAGAGTCGCCTTTAAAACGTTTAAGAAGATTTATTTCTAAACAATTTTAAACAAGACTAACTCTAAACTCTAAGTGATGAATGGATCTTGGTGTGAATGAGACGTGAGATGGATGGTGTGTGTGTGTGAGTGACGTTGTAATCAGAACTCTCGTATCCGGAGAAGCAAGTCTGAGTGATGAAGTGATGTTTTGCTCTTAAGCTATGATCAGAGTTTCATAAACACATGAGACGCCATTTTGTCGCTCCACACACACCCTTCAGGATGAGTCCTCCGTACAGATCCAGAATGCCAGGTCCTCAGACCCCCCTTTCGGTACCGGAGCCGATGAAACAGCGTCAGCAGTACGACAGACTAGTCTTGGGATTGTCTCCAGGTAAAAAGCGACAGTTGGTTGACAGCGTCAGATGGACCCGGAGGGTCAGTGAATTCAGCTTTTATTCTGAAAGGGACCGTTGCTTGGTTGGTAAAGTGCAACAGATTTTATCCAGCTTGTTGGTTCTTTGCTTAAAAAGGAAGTCCGGGTGGCCGGTCCGATATTTCTCTTAGCATGCGGTGAACTGGCCTTAAGATGGCGTGGGACTAGTTTTATTAATCTGGATGTTTTGTTTTACGGTCGAATCAAAGTTAGACAAATTTATAAACACCACAGAGACTACGCCACGCTTCAGAAAGGAAGGTTCTGATTGGATGAGAAAGATAAAATGTGTATTTACATTACGTGGATCAGGATGTCTAGTGCAGCTAGATTAAAGTCATATTACTTATTAAAACTTAGTAATCATAACATTGTCATTTCACAGGTTGGTCCACATTATTACTGACTAACACTTTGTTTGATTAGATTTATTAAAAATAGAGTTCTTTGATTTAAAAAAAAAGGAAGAGTCCTTTGTCTTCACTCTTCTCTTGGGCTGGAAAGGAAGCAGTTTAGAAGCAGATGCATGACCTTGAGCAATATCTCATGCAGATTAGTTCTTGCTGAGGAGAGGGGAAATGACCTTTAGGTGTAAAACAGTCATTTCATTCTGTTACACTGTGTTCACGAAAAACTATGGAGATAAAAACTTTGTTAAAATGGTGAGCAGCAGAAACATATGTATTTTTTTATTCTGATTATTTCTTTACTCATTAATTGTATTTTTTATTATATTTTTGAAGAAATAAGATCAATTTATGGTTTGCGTGAACACTAATATTATTCGTTAACACTGGCTTTTTGCTGGGGGGTCACCAATTTTCTCAGGGTGGCCATGGCCATCCTTGGCCACCCCTTGGGGGCACCATCGGTTAGACTCTCTCATTAGCATACACACGCTCATGCAGTGTGTGTGTGTGTGTGTGTGTGTGTGTGTACGATGATGATCAACAGGTAAAATCAGTTCAAATCAGTGACTTGAAACAGGAAAGCACTTAATGTTTAAAGAAGTCACTTGCATCTTTACCTAAATAAATGCATTTATATAAGTAAATACACAAGCTCTAAGAGGTTTAATCAAATTATAATCGAAATCATACATTTTAATTATTACTATTAAAATGATTTTTTTTTTGCATTGTTGCAGTTTTTTCCCACAAATCTGACGGTTTCTTGTCCGGCCCTAATAGCCATCACCATAACCGGCTCTGTTACTGTCGTTCATCCTGCTCTCCTCCTGTCTAGCTGTGCTGGAATCTGTGTCATTGGAGAAAATCATCCCGG
Organism: Nothobranchius furzeri; assembly: GCF_043380555.1. Taxonomy (NCBI): domain Eukaryota; kingdom Metazoa; phylum Chordata; class Actinopteri; order Cyprinodontiformes; family Nothobranchiidae; genus Nothobranchius; species Nothobranchius furzeri. The sequence continues at coordinate 54,550,540 of NC_091757.1, read as the reverse complement.
AGTCTCCGCAGAGCAGTGACGCCGGAGACGTGTCTCCGTGTCGTTCTCCATCCACGCCTCGACACCTCCGCTACAGACAGCCTGGAGGTAAGACTGTGGCAGTGTTTATTACTCATGATTACACCACAGCACCATGTCAAGTAACTGAGCTGATTCCAAAAGAATCTGCCAAACATGAGCCCGACGTCAGCTTTGACTCCAAACTACAACTTAAACTGAACATCTGAGTTTATGAAGGTGTCTGAGGAAGACATTAGAGTTTTATGGAACGGTTAGAGTCCAGTTATATAAACAATCAGAGCTTTTTTAATTTGTAATGCTTCAGGTGTACCCAGCAGTTGTTCAAACTGACATAATTAACACTGTAAAATAACAAACATATAAACAGTCTAATGTCTCAGTCATGTTTGGTCAAAGTGAATCAGGTTTCCTTCTCAGCTGGCTGGAGGGTTCTGAATTTTTATTGTTAAAGAGCAAGTCACCCCCTACCAGAGTATTACTCCACTCCCACTTCCTGTTTGAAAAATGCAACAAATGCTGTTGCCTAGCAGACCGGGAGGGCGGAGCCGCTAACACACACACACACACACAGGCTCACAACAACATTGTGGCATCATATGGTAGCAGCTAAATGTCATAGGGTACCTCTTGGCCAATAGCGATGGCAGATAGAAATTCAAATGCAGTGCAGATTTTTTACCTGAGGAGTCCTGAAGAATCCAAGTAACAGTTTTGTCCAGTATCCATTGGTGTAAAAAAGTTTTTTCTCAAAGAAATAGAGATATATATTTCCATACTCACACTATGTGAAGTTTTATGACCGGGTGTAATCTTATATTTGAACTGAAAGTAATTTGATTGCCCTCATGTTTGTTTTTATTACAACAGCTGCGATAGATCTAACTGCGTTGTGTTGCAGCTGATGATGATTGATGTGTCTGTGCATCTGCAGTCCAGTCTGGAGAGAACTCCCGCTGTTCAGTTTCTCCTGCATCAGCTTTTGCTATTGCAACTGCAGCAGCAGGACACGGTACTCCACCAGGTAACACACGCACACAAACACACACACACACACACACACACACACACACACACACACACACGTGCACGCGCACCATTGGAACTGTTTTCAGCTTCATCGAACTCATTTTAAATCCAAGTCATCCTACCAGTGAGATATTAATTGGATCTGTGGATGTTTCACAGCTCAGTTGGTGGAGGGATCTGCTAAAACACTGCTCACATAAAAGTCTGATGCATGCAGATTAACCCACTCAGGCTCAAAGTAAGTTTTGATAAAAGGACGACCAACTAAGTCCTTCAGGGGTACTTCAGAGTTAAAAGATGCTCATGAAATACGTTTGTAGAGTAACCAGGTTGGTAGGTTTTAACTGTTGCAAATCTGCAACGCCGGCCTCCAGAGGGTTAAACACTTAGAAGATTTTTTTGTCATTTTTTTCTCCTCTTGCAGCTTTTACCAACTCTGAGAGAACCTGTGATAAAGAGTTCATCATCCGCAGAGCTGCGACTAACAGAGTCCTCAACGTGCTGCGTCACTGGGTCTCCAAACACTCACAGGTTTGTTTCCACCCACTGTAGCGTGTGTGTGGGTGTGTGTGTCCGTCCATCTGTTTGTGTACATGAATGTGCATGTGTGTGTGTGTGTGTGTGTGTGAGTGTGTGGAGGAGGTTCTCTCTTTTGCGCAGATTATAAAGTCTGTGGTCTAATTAAAGCAGATGACTGATGGATTTACATGCTGCTCTGCCACTCTCACTTATAAACACACGCACAACAACTTGCTTCCTTCCATCCTGCAGACTGAACATCAAGGTAATTCCCTGACTCTCCATGCGGAGGACCTTCTAGTCCATCTGTTTTTGTGTTTTTCTCTTTTATAATGCAAAACACAGCGATGAAGGGGCTGGCTCTGGTCACCTTATTAACACATATGTGTGTGCAGTGCATGTACACTTTCATATATCTATTAGTGGTCTAAAGAGCAGGAAAGACTTGTTAACACGACGTTTAAATACGAGTTAAATCAAAGCGGGAGCTGAAAGGAAAAGGAAGTGTAAAGCGTAGCGATTTGGGGGTTTGAGATAAAAATAAATGGTCCTTCTCCAGCGATTTATAGCTACTCAGATCTTAGTCGTGTCTGTGTTCATCTGCCCTTTTGTTTAGGACTTTGAGATGAACGGGGAGCTGAAGATGTCTGTGGTCTATCTCCTGGAGGAAGTGCTCAGAGATCCAGACCTCCTGCCCCAGGAGAGAAAAGCTACTGCCAACATATTAAGGTACAACATCTAGGACACTCAGCAACATGGTTTTTTGAGAGCCATGCTTCTGGTATCACTTTTAGAAGATCATTAAACATGACCATTATTCTGCTGAGTTATTCGATGTTCTTATGAATATAATTTTCTTCTATTTGATGCTGTTTGTCTGTCTGCTAGTGCCCTTTCTCAAGATGAGCAGGACGACGCGCAGCTAAGAATAGAAGACATCTTACAGATGGTGAGATTATTAGAGCATTTAATTGGTTTACATTTTTGTCCAAATCTCAATAAATATTCAGCACGCCTTCAAAGTAAGAGCCTTCATAAGGATTTAATAAAACGGTTATTTCCTTGGTTTTGAAACACCTGTTAAAATATTGAGCAGGCTTACGATTTAGCATGAAACAGCTTTTACCTAAATGCATATTATTGCCTAACATGAAATATTTAGTCATTTTCATTATATGTGCCATTTCTTACATTTACTCAACCAAAGAATTTGACTTGAATTGAAAACAACGCATGTAATGAAATAGATTACGTGTTATTTAATGAGCCATAAGGCGTGGGATTCCATAGGAAATATGAAATCCACCTTACGGATCTGGGAAGAGTTATTTAAACCAGAAGATTGGGTCTTTTTATTGCAGGGATTAGATAACCGCTACATATTCACTCAGAGACAACAGAAGAGAGAGAGTCAAGTTTAAAAGTTAAGGATTTTATCACTAACAAATTAAACTAGACTGACTTCAAAACTAAATGTATGGTGTAACTAAAGTGGATGAGGCGGTGAATGGATGACGTGTGATGTTAAATCAGAACCAGCAAATCCTGAGAAGCGATTATTTCTGAAGGGAACTGAAGGTGATGTCTTTGCATTAAGCTTTGGTTGGGAGGTTCATAAACACATGAGACCCCATTATGTCGGTCTACCTACCCTTCGCGGAAGTCCTCTGTAGATCAGGAATATCGAGATCCAGCTTGACCCTTTCTGGAACCGAGCCGGTAGGAAAAGCCGCGGTTCCGATCAGACCCGTCTTTGAGTTACTTCCGGGTACACGACATTTTGTTGGCGTCTGGTGAGTACCAAGCCTTGGTCTGGATGGTTCAGCTTTTATTCTGAAGGGAACTGTTGTCGCTGTTGGAATAGGGACGAATTTTTCAGCTTGTCGTTGGTTCTTTTGGTTAAAGAGTTGAGATCAGGATTGGCCACTCCGTCACTTTCTCTGGAACGCTTTGAACTGGCGTTAGAGCTGACGTGGCGTAGTTTTATACTTCGGATGTTTTGGTTTATGGTCGAATGAAAAATCACCAAACAGCATCCAAACCACGCCTCCGTCAGATCTGTGAGATTCTGATTGGATCAGTGAAAGTAATGTGTCATGTCTTTTAACGCTACGTGAAATGAGTCCTGTTGGAACATTTAAAGTCATATTACTTTTATATTCTATAGGATTATAATAAAGTAATTAATATTTTGATTTCACAGGTCGGTCACATCTTATTTATTGACTAACACTTTGATGGATTAGCTTTATTAAAATAGAGTTCTTTGATTAATTAAAAGAAAAGAGTTCATTCTTCGTTCTTCTGTTGAGTTGAAAATAAGCAGGTTAGAAGGAATGCATGAGACCTTGAGTTATATCTCATGCAGACTAGTCCAGTGTTGAGGAGGGGAAAATAACAGTCATTCTGTTCCGTTACACCCAAATGCATCCCTAACTATTAACTCATTCACTGCCAGCCGTTTTCTGATCACTAACGGCCTTCGCTGCCAGCGTTTCTCACCGTTTTTACTGTTCCTTTTTAAGAGTCACAGAACGTTGCACGCTAGGATGATGTCGACGCCAAAACAACCAAAACAAAGAGGAGACTCACCTCTTACATCAGGAAGAATCCGCGTGTTTCGAGCGTTATCCGTTCTTTCATAATCCGTTGTCAAATTGTGATCGGCAGACGCTTTTCCGGTTCGCGCCTCCCTTTTTTTTTTACAAGAACGGCCCAAAACGATCTCCTAACACATGGATGTTCTGCTTCCTGATCATGTGATGTGTGACGTATGCGGATGAAGATCGGCTTCAGAGCTGAGATGTTTGTTCTCTCAGCGCGGGGGCTCGTTCCGATGCCCAAAAAGTAAAAAAATGCAAATGACGACTTTAGTCGTCATTGGCAGTGAATGAGTTAAGAGATCTGCCTAATATTTTCCTGCTCATCCCCTCAAGATGAAGCAATAATATTAAATCAGTAAACCACACTGTCTTAATAATAATTGGGCATCACATGTGATATGAAATCTTGGTCAATCCCCACGGTCCTCTCCAATAGACAGCAGAGGATAAAGGCACCCTCTGATGAGCCTTGCTCTCTAAGTCAGTCATCTGTCATCAGCCATATCCATCACATCTTCATTAGACTTTTATTTATATCTTCTTGTTATATCTAATTTATTTATTTATCTTTTTGCTTCCGTGTGTTTAGGCGGACTGTCCGAAGGCGGAGTGTTTTGAGTCTCTGTCTGCGATGGAGCTGGCTGAGCAGATCACTCTGCTGGATCACATCGTCTTCAGGAGCATTCCTTATGAGTCGGTCCCCAGCTGTTATTATCAGTGTTCTATTTATCAGGGCAAACAGAGACACTAGCATGGATTTTTTTTAACAGACTTTAATATGAAAAACAAAGAAAACAGACGAGATTTTGTGTCACTTTTGTAATTAAACTTCAGGTGAAACCTCCTGTTATAACTCATGGAAATCAAATTACAGAAAGTTAAAGGAGACATATTATGCAAAGTCACCTTTTGCATCCTTTAGTGCTGCCACGTAAGTCTTTACTCTCTATAAATTCATACAGCGTCAAATCACAACAAGAGTGAATGTTTACAAAGTAAACGTTCTAACTGAACCTACTTATCAGTGCGCTGAGTTCAGTTCATTAAGCCAATTAGTGAAAAGGTTCCTTTGTAAGAAACCCCAAGAGATTGCATGGAGTCACTGACTTGTTGAGTCAGAGACTTTACAGCAATCCCCCAAACGGAAGGCTGGTTTATACGTCTCCGTCTGGGTAGGTACGGACACGCGCAACCACTTGATGCGTTGCTAGGACTCTCCAACAAGCTCACACGGGCTGACGGAGACATGCCCAAATTTTTAACTACCTGTTCAAAGTGACAGAGAGCCTGTGATTGATAGACGCCGAACCGATCCGCCTGTCGATCTCCCGATCCCTCCTACCCTCACTCGTGAACAAGACCCCGAGATACTTAAACTCCTCCACTTGAGGTAGGACCTCTCTCCCGACCCGGAGTTGGCAAGCCACCCTTTTCCGGTGGAGAACCACGGTCTCAGATTTGGAGGTGCTGATCCTCATCCCATCTAGTTCTTCTCATTTAGTTCAACAAAACTTTCTCCATAAATTAATTTATGTTTGGATTTTATGATCTGAGTTTGTTTTTCTTGATCATGAAATTAGAAACCTATTCAGACATGAAGTAATAACTTTTGATTGATAATTTAAACACAATCTCTTCTGATGCAGCTACACAAACAGCTGACCAGCTGAACCACTGATCTGATTCTTTAGATACGGGTTTCTATGTTTCTACAGTAATTTGCTTCATTTGACCTTATGGACTTAACACATTTTTGTCTTTCCTCTCAAAGAGAGTTCCTGGGCCAGGGCTGGATGAAGGTGGATAAAACCGAAAGGACGCCTTACATCATGAAAACAAGCCAACACTTCAATGACGTAACTTCCTATTATGTCTCTGTGCAGCAGATTGTTTTATTTCCATTTCAAACTCCTGATTCTGATTTATTTAACCTGTTTGACCCTAACGCTCCCCAGTTGGGGGCCTCTACAGTTTCATGTCCCAAATATCTACAACTGTCCACATTCTCCAAACACAACTGGGCTGCATGGTGGCGCAGTGGTTAGCACTGTTGCCTCGCAGCACGGAGGTCGCAGGTTCGAAACTCGGCTGTGGCCTTTCTGCGTGGAGTTGCGTGTTCTGCCCGTGCATGCGTGGGTTTCCTCCGGGTACTCCGGTTTCCCCCACAGATCACAACATGCCCTATAGGTTATAGATTGTAAGTTGCTTTGGATAAAAGCGTCTGCTAAATAAATAAACAAACAACTAAAACCACAATCAAACATCCCAGGTGGGAAACAAGGCCATTTTAAATTACCTTCAGATTCAATGGTGAATGGCCTGTATTTGATATAGCGCCTTCTAGAGTCCTGGAACCCCCCAAGGCGCTTTACAACACAATCAGTCATTCATCCATTCACACACACATTCACACACTGGTGGGGATGAGCTACAATGTAGCCACAGCTGCCCTGGGGCGCACTGACAGAGGCGAGGCTGCCGAGCTCTGGCGCCACCGGTCCCTCCGACCACCGCCAGCAGGCAACCCGGGTTAAGTGTCTTGCCCAAGGACACAATGACAGCGACAGACTGAGCGGGGCTCAAACCTGCAACCTTCCGATTACGGGGCGAGCTCTTAACTCCTGTGCCACCGTCGCCCCACAATGATATGTGAACTTTATTTTACAAGAGCATCTGCCCTTCTCTGGTGTCTGCTGGAATAAAAACCCCTTGAGCAAATGTAGTTGAGGACCCCTGGAATAAATCCAACAATTGAACAAATTTCCTAAATGGAATTTGAACTCACAACCTCCATCCTGTCAGCACTTTCACACAGGGCTGCTCTTCCAAAATAAAGTTCAAGTATTATTTTATCTTAACGTATCAAAAACCAACAAGTGCTTTGTTTACAATCTAAACTGGTTTGATTGTAGCTGCAGCCGTGCTCGGGGAACGCAAACAATCACTGACACGTGGGACATGAAACTCCAAAGGCCCCCAGTTGGGAGGCACCAGGGCCCAAAGAAAAAAGGCCTAGGGCCTAAAGGGTTAAATACACCTTTCTTTCCTTTTGAAGATGAGTAACCTGGTGGCGTCCCAGATTATGAGCCACACCGATGTGGGCTCAAGGGCCAGCTCCATTGAGAAGTGGGTGGCTGTGGCAGACATCTGTCGCTGCCTGAACAACTACAACGGAGTGCTGGAGATCACATCGGCACTCAACCGCAGCGCCATCTACCGTCTAAAGAAGACATGGGCTAAAGTCAGCAAACAAGTGAGTTTTTCCTGCAAAGATAACCTCAAATTTATATGAAAATGTTATTTTTTTACTGAATGTGTATCCAAGTAATCTCACTGATGTTAGATATGTGTGTTTAAATGTGAATCCTTCGAGAAAATTCCCATTTTTCATTGTTGTCCTTTAGTGATTCTTCTAAACACAATAGGCAAGGCAGCTTTGTTTATGTAGCACACTTCACACACAGAGGCAATTCAATGTGCTTTCCATTAGCAAGAATAGCAAGAACATTAAAATCAATGTGACCAAAAATTCTGTTAAAAAACTTCAAAGAAACAAAGTTAAAGTTAGGAGTGAGCAGATGCAGAGCTGAAGGTGCAGCAGAAGAACATTCATTCAAAGGCCGATGAAAACATGAAAGTCTTCCATTTTTGTTTTAAAGTTTCTAGAGTTGGTACACATTTGAGATCATGAGGAAGCTGATTCCATCTGTGTGTGTCACGATTGAGGATGGTTAGGACCCAAAAATGCAGAAACCCAGGATGACACAAGGCAGAGGTTGAATAAATAAAAATCCTTTTATTTTTGGGATGATCAAGAAACCAAAGTAAATCCAAGGCTGGAAGCCAAAATCCAAAAACGTCCAAAATCCAAAAACTAGTGATCCAAAACTGAGACACAAGAAGTACAAGTAAAACTAGAGATGAGGAACTAGAGACTGCCAGAATACCCACACTGACAGCAACAATGGACCGACACCAAACAGAGACAAGACAGGGCTTAAATACACGGGGAGAACAATTAAGGAAACAGGAAGCAGGTGTGTGGAGTGAGGGCTGGAGGGAAGGCAGGTGACACAAATGATCTAAATAGGGGAAACAGAACCAATGGAGGGCAGATAATAAACATAAAACTGAACCTAATACTGAGGGAAGGACTCACACAAACACATACACACATACAATGAACTGGGGCAGGACATGCACACACACATTGACACACACATACACTAAGCTGGGGAACAAGAGGCTGGAGCTACAACTGGAGGGCAGAGGATAACTAAATGAACACAGGAGACACATAAATGGGATGCAGACAAAGGACACATGAGGGCGCTATGAGGCACAAAAGGAGAACCTGGAGTGGGAACTGGAGGGGTTGGGGAACAAAGGGACACAGAACATGACAGTGTGCAGCGTAGTAGCTAAAAGCAGCTTCACCCTGTTTGGTTCTGACCCGGAGTTCTACCAGCTGACTGTTTCCTTAGAATCACAGAGCTGGGCGTATACTCAGGAAGGAGATCCAGCATGTATTCTGACCCTGTGCCATTGACTGCTTTATAAACTAGTAGTAGCACTTTGAAATTGATTCTGCAGTTTACTGGTAACGAGTGTAGAGGTTTAAAGAGCAAGTCATTCCCTACCAGAGTCAAACGCCACTCCCACTTCCTGTTGAAAAATGCAACAAATGCTGTTACCTGGCAGACCGAGGGCGGAGCCACTAACACACACACACACACACACACACACACACACTGGCTCACAACAACATTGTGACATCATAATGTCCCAGCTAATGTTATAGTGTACCTTGTAACCAATAGCGATTGCAGATTTAAATTCAAACCTAGTGCCGAGTTTTTACCTGAAGACTACGCAACACTGACAGTTTTAGGCAGAATATTCAAATTTTAACTCAGTTGCACCAAAGTGCCAAATTATTGACTACACATGTCTACTAGTGGTGTGCATCTCTACCTGCCTCACGATTCGATCCGATTCCGATTATCTGCCTAACGATTCGATTTGAGTCTGAAATGCATCACGAATCTTCACACAAAAATGTTCATTACTTAATAAAAGCAGTAGAATAGTTTTCAATTTCTTTTTTATTTCAAAATCCCTGAAAAACAGAACATTCATCTATTCACTATAGTGAGCAACAATTTTTAAAGTGTGCTGCCTATAATTACTTAAATAATATAAGAAATAATGTTTTCAGTAGAGCAGCTTTAAGATAGAATACTACTGAACTTAAAAATAGTAAACAAATACTGTGTTAAGTGATTCTTTCACATCCAGGATCCCAAAACCGAAATTAGCCCAGACATCCGATTTAAATGTAACGGGTACATCTTTGATTACTGGTAATGTTGGCTCTGTATCCCTGTCTGCCTTTTCTGTTTTAAATTGGCGCTAGGGCAACGCAGTGCGCATGTCGTTGCAACTCTGCCCCCAGAAGTAATTGTAAAACCTCAAAACTTTATTGTCCTCGCGCGTCCAGAACATAGACATAGACATAGGGAGAAAATCTCATTATGTCATGTTGCTGCATCGATGCAGGATCATGCACGGCTGAATCGCGATGCATCTTAGAATCGATCATTTTTCCCACCTCTAATGTCTACAGCATGCTTAGACACTCGTTTATACAGTTTATCAGGAAACAAAAGTTGATTTGGGGGCGACTTGCTCTTTAAGAACAGGAGTGATGTGCTCGGTTCTCTTGGTTCTTGTTGGGATTCTAGCAGCAGCATTATGAATAAGCTGCGGTTGCTTCACAGCTTTTTTTTTTTTGGAAAGACCATTCAAAAGACCGTTGCAATAGTCCAGCCTGCTGGAGATGAACGCATGAGTTTCTCTAAAGAGATCAAAGGCATATTCATCCAATCAGCATACAGTCTTTATGACATTTTATAAAAAGGCTCACACAAATCCAGCTACACCATTTAATTAGCTTTCTATCAAAGGTCATTGGGTCCGAGGTCAACATACACTCCCTACTGGTCTGAGTTTAAATGTCTCTTTGTCGTCTCGTTTAGACTAAAGCTCTGATGGACAAACTGCAGAAGACCATTTCCTCTGAGGGAAGATTTAAAAATCTGAGGGAGACGCTGAAAAAGTGAGACATTTCATCTTCTTTGCTTTCAAATCTCAAAGAAGAAAACAAAAGTCCGTTCAACCGACCTGAAGTGTTTCCTTTCAGCTGCAACCCTCCATGTGTGCCGTACCTGGGGATGTATCTGACCGACTTGGCCTTCATTGAAGAAGGAACTCCAAATTTTACTGAAGAGGGTCTTGTTAACTTCTCTAAAATGAGGATGGTGGGACTAAACTATGCTAAATGATGGGTGGATTTTAGATTTACCATGAATGTGCTCATCAAGGTACATTCTTTATATTTTCTAGATTTCGCACATCATCCGAGAGATCCGACAGTTCCAGCAAACACCTTACAGAATAGAGCACCAAGCGAAGGTACTTGCATTTAAAACTATTTTTATACTCAACAACTTTTCTGATTCAGACAAACAAAATAACAAGCTAAAAATGGAAGGCATAAAGAAAGATGCTTCAGCTCATATTTACTTATATCCTTTTATGATCATTAGCTGAGTTTTTGTGACAATTTAGCTAAAAAACTGTAGCTTCAGGATTTGTTTTACAATTATTTAAATTTGTGACCCACAGCGGGATCCACACCTCTGTTATTGGAACCACTGCTGTAGAGGATAGATGGCCAAAGTTCATTTTTAAAAGCAAGATCAATGAGAAACAGTTTTTTACTTGTTGTCGTTGTCGTCATCTTCCTCCGCTTATCCGGGTCCGGGTCGCGGGGGCAGCATCCCAACTAGGGAGCTCCAGACCGTCCTCTCCCCGGCCACCTCCACCAGCTCCTCCGGCAGGACCCCAAGGCGTTCCCGGACCAGATTGGAGATGTAACCTCTCCAACGTGTCCTGGGTCGACCCGGGGGCCTCCTGCCGGCAGGACATGCCCGAAACACCTCCCCAGGGAGGCGTCCAGGAGGCATCCTGACCAGATGCCCAAACCACCTCAACTGACTCCTTTCGATCCGGAGGAGCAGCGGTTCTACTCCGAGCTCCTCACCCTATCTCTAAGGCTGAGCCCTGCCACCCTACGGAGGAAACTCATTTCGGCCGCTTGTATCTGCGATCTCGTTCTTTCGGTCATTACCCAAAGCTCATGACCATAGGTGAGGATTGGGACGTAGATCGACCGGTAAATCGAGAGCCTGGCTTTCTGGCTCAGCTCCCTCTTCACCACGACAGATCGGCTCAGCGTCCGCATCACTGCAGACGCCGAACCGATCCGCCTGTCGATCTCCCGATCCCTCCTACCCTCACTCGTGAACAAGACCCCGAGATACTTAAACTCCTCCACTTGAGGTAGGACCTCTCCCCCGACCCGGAGTTGGCAAGCCACCCTTTTCCGGTCGAGAACCGTGGTCTCAGATTTGGAGGTGCTGATCCTCATCCCAGCCGCTTCACACTCGGCCGCGAACCTACCCAGCAAGAGCTGAAGGTCAGAGCTGGATGAAGCTAGGAGGACCACATCATCCGCAAAAAGCAGAGACGAGATTCTCCTGCCACCAAACTCGACACACTCCACACCACGGCTGCGCCTAGAAATTCTGTCCATAAAGGTAATGAACAGAACCGGTGACAAAGGGCAGCCCTGGCGGAGTCCAACTCTCACCGGGAACAGGTCCGACTTACTACCGGCTATGCGGACCAAACTCACTCTCCTCTGGTAAAGGGACTGGATGGCCCTTAACAGAAAGCCACCCACCCCATACTCCTGGAGCGTCCCCCACAGGGTGCCCCTGGGGACACGGTCATAAGCCTTCTCCAAATCCACAAAGCACATGTGGATTGGTTTACTTGTTATTTTTTAAATATGGTCGGGAACTCTGAGTTTCACATGCAGGCTGAACGTGAAAATAGTCTTCTACCCCTATTTCCTGCATTAGCTGCTTGGGTCAGAAAAAGCCAGTATGATATGTCGCTGTAAATTATCATTCAAAGACTCACCCATCTTGTCTCACAATGGAGAATGCTGTTGTTGCTTTAGCATCCAGGAGAGAGCAGAGCGTGTCTTAGCTAATAGAAGCTAACCGTTAGCATAAGCAAGTCCACAACATGGCAGAACTCCTTCAGGCTTTTGTTATTTGTGGAGGTAAAACGTCGAAGTTGCACAGCGAATGGAGTCGGTAGAAAAGTTGTGTTGCTGTTAGCCAATCAGAGACGAGATGTCCAAATATCAGGAAATAAAACTCCAAGTGCTGTCTAACTTCTACTTCCTGAAACAGGAGTGCCAGAGCTGTTTTCCCACAGAGAACGACTCACATGACATTCATTCATACTAGAAACCATTATCCAGGCAAGCTGTCTTTTATATGTAAACGTAAAGTCTGGCTAGATGTCATTGAAACCATCCGGTCCAGGAATCCACCGTCAGCTTTCGAACTGTCTCCAAACGCAACGTGTCAGGCTCAACTCAGAACCGTTCCAAGTTTACACCAAAGCCATTTTAAATGAGCGCTGTTCCTGAGCCAACACCATATTTGTAGTTTTTCTCTGTTGTAGCTGTAGTGTTAAGCACTGCCCAACAAAAACAGAGAGACACAAAACTGGTCCAATTGCAGACCTGCTGACAATATAACAATATAATGTTCTCAGCTATAATTTGACTGTCTTTTTGATTTATATTCATGACCCAGGTGACTCAGTACCTCCTGGACAAGACTCTGACCATGGATGAGGACACTCTTTACGATCTCTCACTGAAGATCGAGCCCAGGCTTCCCGCCTGAATCAGAGCTGCTTGTGCTCTGTAGGAGCCTGCCGAACCTCCGAGGGTGACACACCCACGCCGTCTCATCAGTCGATAGAGAGAATTCAAGAGAGAGAGAGAGGCTTTGAGAAACAGAAAGCGGTGTAAAATGAGAAACCTTTACAGGATGCTGAAGCAGCAAAAGAAGAGAGCTTGAAAGTTGAAGGACTGGGTGTTTTCAAGCGGAACAGGATGAGAGCTCGCTGGATGTCTATCCTGAAAGACTTTGAGGAAATTACATGTTGCTGTTTGTGCTCGTCGTTCCTCAGTGAAGCGCGCGGTGCGCATTACATCACTCTTCCTCAGACAGCGTGAGAGAGCAGAGAAGGAAGAGGGCTCAGAGAAAGTGGATGTGAGTCGGTGAAAATATCAGAGATGTAGCAGTTACAGGAAGTGTGGCAGAGAGATGTCAGAGCTCGTGTGTGTGTGTGTGTGTTTGTTCTTGCCCCCCCCCCCCCCCCCCCCTTCCCCAATGATTTGACTCACTGGTGTCAGCTTGCATGATTTCAGCTCAGGCTGTAACTGTCTGCACATCCTTAATTCTTGACCCATGACCTTTAAGTGTTTCCTGCATCGCTCTAAGCAGGGTGACCCTTTTAGCTACTATGCATCCCCAATGGGCCAGGTCTGATGAAGCACTAGTGTTCTTTAAACACGACGCTGAAAAAAACCCCCAAAACAAAACAAGAACTAAACTCAAATTTAGATTTAACTGACAAAAATGTTGGATTCCCCCCAGTCAGGATTTGTATTCTATAGTTTTTTCTTTAGTCAGATGTTAGCTTCAGGCTTCTGCTGATGAAAAAGTATTTTTTTAACCACCGTCCACACGAATTATATCAAATTTGAATATATGTCCAGTGCCTTCCACTAGTGTAGGTCAGTTTCCCATGATTGACTAATTTGCATATTGTTTAACTTTTAAAAAAAACTCCTCTAAAAGAAATTTTTGTTTGCTTTCCCCCCAGAAAATGAATGGTGCACTGACTGGTACTGTAGCATGTTGGTGTAAACTAGTGAATGCAATGTTGAAACACGAGCAAACATCTCCCTCTGCTGTTTCAATGTGGTAAAAACCCAAAGCTTTAGCAGCATTTGTGTGCAGTTTGATTGTTTTGGCTTCTGTAAACTGTCAGCTGCATGGACGTAATTTTTTTTGTGGGGGGGAGACATGCCCCCCCCCCCCTCTCCAAAGTCAAGTTTTGAGCCCTGCACTTTTTACCATCCAAAAACAATATTACGCTATATTAAATTGACACTGGTTGAGCTCTAGGACCAAGCGGAAAACAACAGTTTGTGTTGAAGCCGGTTTCCCATTAGAGCATACTGTAAAGATACCCCCCCCCCCCCCGGTGTCCCCCCCACTTCTAACCACTTCTAAAGTGAAAATTACGTCCGTGGTCAGCTGTACCAGGCTTCGCTGGCCTGACCGCGGTTTAGACCGGGACAGCTTTTTGCACTCTGGAGCTTTGCTTGATTGACAATGTGATCGTTGCTACATCTTCTAATAATTTATTTACAACAATAAGCTCTGTATTTATGTTATTTTTGTATATAATGAATGAAAAGTAATGAAGAAATGACCACGCTGTGAATACTATTTTTTATTGCTGTTTTATTTATTTTAATTAATTTTGTCTCTTTGGTGTTTACGTTGAATTCGTTTTGCATCCCTGGGTTTCTTACAGAAATAAAGTGTTTAGTTTTATTCTTTAAAAAGAATCTTTTGAAGGTTGGAGAACCAATGTAGCATTTGAATAGCCGGATCTTGTTTTCCACATCGAGGACAAACTAAATATATTTGCATGCACACAGCAGCTGCATGTTGTGCATGTCTGACTGGATTCTTCTATATCCTCTGCTTAATGTCTCTGTAGCTACTGGGGAAAAAGCAACAATATTTTGTTCATGTTCATCTCTTAGTGCACCTCGTATGTCAGTCAGAGTCTTGAGATGATGTCATCAGCAAAGAGCCTGTTGAGCAGTGGTGTGTTGCAGCTTTCGTCACTTTAAGAAACAGAAAAAAAAAAGAAATTTATTCCACATGAGTTTTATTTTCGAGAAAATCCCTCTCTGTAATTCAGATTGCTACGTTTGTACTGTAATATTCTTTATGTGTGAATGTTTCTATGTTACTTTGTTTACATATTTTTCATTGTGGGTGCAGGGGAAATAAATATGCAGTATGCCTTATGTGGATTTTCCTTATATTTGAAAAGAATGTGCATCAATTTGAATTACTCAAAATCAATCAATCAAAATCAAAGATACTTTATTAATCCCAGAGGGAAATTAGAGTTTCAGTACACACAATTCAGAGACCAGACATACATGGGCAAGACACATGACAAGAATTGGTGACTGTGGTCATTCGCAACCCTGAGTCGCGCTACCTTAATAGAGATCAGAGGGTTACATGAGGATTGGTTCAGGTGGAGGGAAAAAAGGGCACTTCAGAGTTACCCTCCACCAGGAGGGCAGCTTTGCTCTGCAAAAAAACACCTCTGACAGATATGCAACAGACTTCAGACATCACAACATAAGTGTCCACTAGGTGGGGTGGTGGTTGGGACGATCCCCACTTCAGTTCCTGCAGCCACGATAAGCAGCGCATGTCACCTCAGTGTGGATAGGGGGAGGAACATTGAGGGTTGGAGGGTTGCAGTGACCCTGGAACGTTTCAGCGGCCTTCCCGCAGTCCCGCCCAGGCTGGGAAAGGAGACAGAGTTGAGTTGCCATAGCGACGGCACATTCCACATATCTTCTGAGGGGGCAGTTTTCGTTGGAGCCTTGCAGGCTCAAGGACGCCAGATTCAGATTAGAAATTGATTTGGGGCCAGACAGAGATAATTTCCTCTCTGTCTTACAGTTTGTTGGTCCTCAACCTCTCAACATCCCAATAATGGACATTAATCTATCCCAATCCGTGCTGATTCGTCCACTCTCTCCTTGATGGCATCCATCTTTTGTGCCAATGAATGAATCTCAGCCAAAGTTCCAAGCTTACAATTCATCTCGACAATTATGTGAGTCTGAATTCAGAGCGTGGTGCAATCCATCTCTGAGCTCCGGGAGCAGGCCAATATTCCTCGACAGCTCGTTAATTTTCCGGTAAACCAGGAAGCCTCCAAGGCCAATGAGCAGGAAACCCGACACCAACACCACGAATATCCACACGTCTTCAGAGTCCTCCACAGACAGCTGAGATAAACAAATCAAGTTCCACTGTTTCCAGGAGTCCATGACGTGTCCAACTAGGTCTGTCCGGGAGGGGCATCCGGGAGCCCCTTCTCCCGTTTACATCGTTGAAAAAATGTTATCAATCGCGTTAAGAGACCAGCTGACGAGATCCATTTTAGTGAATTTCAGTTTCCAGTTTCCAGAAAAAATGCAGAAGCAGCCGTCCACCCAGCACACAGAGACAGACAAAGGCCTTGAGGATAAGATATGGAGGAGAGGAGGGAAAAAGCGTCTGCACCCTCCGAGAGCCGGAAGAAGAAATGGTTACTGTGGTGTTCTGCAAAATACTGCAAAGTACTTGTGACTTTTCAACTTAATTTTTTTTTTATTCAACTTTGAAACTTTTTTGAGCCCCTGACAGCTGTGGGCCCTTAGAATCTTCCTAATCTTTCACCGCTTTACAGCGCCCCTGTGTATCCAATCCAATCCAGTTTATTTATAAAGCACTTTACAAGACCCAGCACAGGAACAAAGTGCTGTACAGAAAGTACATTAAAACAATTGACTAGAAAGAAAACAGCAAAGATAAATAATGTGTATATGCATATATATATATATATATATATGTATATATATATATATACATATATATATATATATATATATATATATATATATATATATATATATATATACATATATATATATATATATATACATATATATTTCTTGTCAATTTACATTGAAGATTACAATGACTTTCCATATTTTATCTTCAAAAATGACCATTTTGGGATCTCTCCTGGACGCACAACACCATAGCATTGGCGAGGAAATCACAGCAGTGTCTCTTCTTCCTCCGCAAACTAAGAAGAGCAAGAGCACCAGCCCCCATCATGTACACTTTCTACAGAGAAACCATCGAGAGCATCCTGTCGTGCGGCATCACTGTGTGGTTCGGAGCCTGCAACGTTTCCTGCCTTAAAACCCTCCAACGTATAGTGAGAGCAGCAGAGAAGGTCATTGGGGTCTCTCTCCCCTCCCTATCAGACATTTACAGTGCCTGCCTCACAAAAAAGGCCCTTCACATTGCGGCTGATCCCACTCACCCAATGCAAAGCCTCTTCGAGCTGCTGCCGTCAGGGAGGAGACTGCGGAGTCTCAAGGCCAGGACCAACAGACTGAAGGACAGCTTTATCCATCAGGCAGTTAGGAAGCTAAACTCCCTCCCAGCTCTCCTAACTCTCCTCTGTTTTCCCCCACAGTCTCTCTGAACTTGGTTGCTGTTTTTATACTAAATGTTTATTTTCTATCTAGCGAGAGTTTGAGAGTAACATAATTTCATTTCTCTATATGTCCTGTACATGTGGCAGAAGTGACAATTAAACTGACTTTGACTTTGAAAGTCAAGTGTAACCATTAAATGACTCAACGAATGGGATGACTTTAAATATGTTGTCTGAGCTATAGTTGAACGGATGACCAAAGACCAAATCTGCCAGAAAAGTTGGGAATCCTTGTGTGGATTGGTGACAACTCGACAAGTTTTCAGAAATAAAAAGTAGAGGGAAGAGGAAGAAGCAGGCAGACATTGTGACTGATAAGGACAAGAGGATTTTCCGTCTGTTGGCCTGTGAGAGGCTAATCCTGATCCAGCCTCTGCCTGATCCTCTCCCCGTTCTTCAGACTACACTCACTTTGCAGATCATCGTCTCTGGACTGAGCTGCAGGAAACTCTCAGGCTCTTCTCTCTAAGCATCCTCAGGTAAGCGATGAAGCCTTAACCTCAGAAATCTGCATTTCCAGCCCGATGTGTTGCAAACGTCTTTAGGAAAGGGCAACATTTTAAACTCCTTTGGAAGAAATCAAACTTTATTCAACAACTTGAATCCAGCCAGCAACAGACTAAACTCTTTCAGTCGGCTGCCTGAAATATATTCATTTTGTAACCTCCATCAGCGTCCCTACACAAAAACTAGGGTAATAGGGTAAAGGTGTCTGTCCATTTTCATTCCCCTTCTCAGATAATCTCTAGGTGTCTGATGGAAATCCCAACTAATCCCAGGTTTTACGATCTCTTTAAAGGGCCCTTTTCCCTCCTTCTCTTGACCTTTACGTGACTCTTGACACTCTTGATTCAGACCCTCAGACATCTACCAGAACGTTTATGTCATCATGCAGATATTTACTATTTGCTCCGCACCTTTATTCCTCTTTAGACTCATCCGTTTGTTTTATTTCCTCCAGAATGTTGCTTAATCTTATATTTCTTCATGAACAGTATCCTTTACCCTGCCTCCGCTGTCTGACTCCTCCTCACCACCTGCCTGCTGACTGTTTCTGTTTTCTTCCAGCCTCGTTTGCATCTGACCACCTCAGTACGTCCTCTCCATGGCTGATAGCAGCCCTAATCCGGAGCTACATTTTCTCTAAATAGTAACAGCGGGGTTCATTTTGAGATAAAAATCCGATACATTTGATTAGAGAAACTCTTCATATTTTATTTGCGAAATTGGCTTTCTGACATGAAATTGAACCGCTGTTTTTTAATCCATTTTAATTTAAATTTCAAAACTAAAACAGACTAAAAAAAATACAAACAACTTTATTTGCTTGAGGTCATTATTTCCAACTTTTTAGTTATTTTAAGGGTTAAAAGGGAATAAGATTCTTTCAGCAACCAATCAGGAATCATTTGATCACCTGAGCAAGGGACTATCTGGGGGACCAATCAGAAGGCTTCAGTCTGCTTCAGGAATAATCTCATCCACAGTCTGGAGGAGTAGCAGCGGTCACTTAAGCATCTGATAGCTTAATGCAATTAATGGTTTTGTCTCTGACCGAAAAAGAAAAAGCAAAAGATATTCGAAGCATGATTATGTTACACTGCAAACTGGCCGGTTATTGCAGTTAATGTTGACATCCCACAGAAATTATTATTAGATATCAGTTATTTTGGTTCTGCTTAGTTTTGAAAACTACGAAGAAGCTAAAGATGTTTTACCAAAAGGCCAATTCATAGTGCTGCAAGGGTTCGCACTGAAATACACAGTTGTGCATAAAGCTTTCCAAAGACCACGGCAGTGTTGTGTGTTTTCTTTTCACCTTTGGCCTTGTTATTATTATCTATCACGGATCACTTTCATGCAGGATTCTGGTAAACGTGTTGTTAAAATAACGTCAGATTACTTCACTCTAAGAAACAAAATGTTGAATTTACAACGTATTTTTCACTTGACATTTAAATGTGCAACAAATAAGAATGTTACAGTAAAATAATCCCAAAATATTCTAATCATGTTAGAAACACATTTCCTTCTCAGTTGGCTGTGGTTGCCAGTTGTTCTCCTTCTAAAAAGGCTAAAAGACATTATCTTTGTTTACATTTTGTCCCGCCTCCATACTTCCTGGTTCTAGAGCCAATAACATGGGAGCCCTCAAGATTGCCAAGTCTTCAATGCAAACATTGCTGCACCAGCATTTGTAATCTGGCGCCAACAAACAAAAAGAACTAGAGTTGTAGAATGGATGCCAGTAAAAGGAGCGACCCAGAAGTTATTTCTTGTATACTCGTGAGAAGCTACGACATCTAGAGGCTAACATTGAGCTAACAATGCTAATGATGATTTTGAAAAAAAAAAGTTGTCTAAAAATATTTCAAGCTACGTTTTTCAATTATCAATAACTCAATAATATTGTATTGATTTACTTATCAACTTCTTGCAGCACTCGCAGAGAACAGACGCTTCTGCTTTTGCTCCCTTATCTTTTTTTCCCAAGGCTCTTTGTCCTGTCTGCCCACAGAGCGCTTCTCTGCATTTCTTCTGAAAAACCCTATGTTTTAGAGTGGATTTAATTAACTGGTCATTCAACGCGATTGACAAGATTTTTTCAACAATGAGAACGTAGGAGGGGGCTCCCACTTGCCTGCAAGGGACACACCCGGCGGGGTATATGCTCGATTCCTGGAGGGAGTGGAAGATCGTATGCCTCTCTCAGTTGTCCATTGAGGATGTTGAAGATGTGTGGATGTTTGGTCTGATGATCACTGGATTTCTTCTGATTGGAGTGGGAGGATATCTGGTTTTCTGGAAATTTGGGAAGACGGGAGCGATTGGAGGGTGACCCGCACCCACGGAAAGCACCGTCCGTGTGGAGACCTCACAGACTGGGACGTTACTCGAGGTGAATCGTAAGCTGGACAATGTTCTAGCTGCGATACCGGTATTAGTGCGCAAAATGGATGTCATCTCAGAGAGGGTCACTGGACGGTGTGGAGATGTTTAAAACCTGAATTGGCTTCACTGGAGTACTTGAACGATCAGTTACAGACTTCAAGGCAGAGAGGAAAATTATCTCTGCCTGAACCAAACAAAGTCTTGTTATCCGAATCTGTGAATGCCAACAACAAACCCCCCACAAAGGAATGCAGACAGATGCTGTGAAAAGCCACGCCCCCCCCCCCCCCCCCCCCCCCCCCCCGCCTTCGGATTGGTGGACTTCAGCCTTTGGAGGTCATCAACCTGCAGGTGTTAATGTGCTCTGCGCTCCTCCCAAGATCTCCCTCCCACCTGTGGCTACAGTGGCTGAACGCCACAGGGCTGCTCTCGCTGGGGAAACAGGATCCCCCCCCCCGGCCTTCCTCTTGGTGTCTCATGTTGTGAATTGTTGATGTTCATGCTTATATGTTTGAGGCAGTTTTTTTGCATAGTAAAGCTACGCCCTGCCGGGAGTAACTCTGTTATGCCTTTTTTTCCCCTCCCCCAATTTATCCTCATATGATCCCCTTTTCATCTAATTAACGGTAGCGCAACTCTTGTTGCGAATGACCACAGTACCAATTCTTCTGTACCGAAACAATTGCCCCTCTGGGATTATTAAAGTTTTTTTTTATTGAATTGAATTGAATTGAACTTACTGTGTAACTCGTCTTCGCTCATCTTGAATGTTCTGGTTCTGATCCGTAACTGGCAACAACTGCACCAAATGGACTCCTTTCTTTTGAAACATTGACTGCAGTACCCAATTTTGGCCACAGGATGTCATCTTACTTCATGCACCTTTAATCATAGTGGAACCACAAGACTTGGCGAGGTCAATTCAACATGTTATTTCTTAGAGTTCACAAAGTACTAAAAACAAACACGATCACTTAAATATTTTTAAGACACATATAAGAAAATATACTATTAATACAACTATCTCAATCCAAAATGACTTCCTATCTCTGGCTCCTTCAAAGGCAGTTCGAAATCTGGGTGTTGTGATTGATGAACACCTGACCTTTAAAGATCATGTTGCCTCTGTTGCTCGTTCATGCCGCTTTGCGCTGTATAACATACGAAAGATCAGACCATGCCCAACACAACATGCCACCCAGCTCCTGGTGCAATCTACTGTCATCTCCCGCCTCCATTACTGCAACGCCCTTCTAACTGGTCTTCCAGCCTGTACTGTGAGACCTCTTCAGATGGTCCAGAACGCAGTGGCGCGTCTGGTCTTCAACCAGCCTTAAAGACCACACGTCACCCCTCTGTTCATTGAGCTCCACTGGCTACCGCTAGCAGCACGCATCAAATTCAAATTGCTAACACTAGCATTCAAAGTCCGAGATGGTACGGCTCCCATCTACCTGAATCCTCTTGCAAAGGCTTACGTCTCGGCCCGGCCGCTCCGGTCATCACAGGATCGTCGGCTAGCAGTGCCTACACCACGCTCAGGACAATCCAGACTCTTCTCATGCATCGTTCCACAAATGTGGAATGACCTTCCAAACACTACCAGAACAGCGGCTTCCTTTTCAATTTTCAAGAAACTCCTGAAGACCCTGCTCTTCAGAGAGCATCTTCTTAACTAGCACCTACCTGCACCCGTCCCCCCTCTCTACTGTCCACTCCTTATTCCCTCCTCTCCATGACTGATGTCAAGTTGTTGTTATTGTTGTTGTTGTTAGTCTCAAGGGCAACATGCCGATTATCACTTGTAAGTCGCTTTGGACAAAAGCGTCTGCTAAATACATAAACATAACTATTTAAATACAAAATTTAAATTTCATTAAATGACTGAAGATGTAACTTTGTGAGGTCATTGAAATGGATGGGCAGGCTGCTGTCATTTGACTGTGTTGTAAATTAGGAGGAGCAACTATTAACCTTTTGACCTTTTACTAGGCAACAACTAAGCCACTTGATCATGGCGTCTTCTTTCACTCGCATGATTTCCGGTCGTAACACGGCGGTTATGATGGCCATGGGAGCCGGCACGCTGGCATCTGCATATCTCCTGACTGACAGCACTGCTGCTGCTGCTGAGATAAGGAGGAGGTATTTCCCCCACAGGTACAGTGGATCCGTGGTTTTTAAAACCTTCCGCGTGAAGAAAAGCTTTTTGTTACCAAATAAACTGAGTCTTACTCAAGGGAGGCCTGCATCTGCCCTACGTTGCCATTTGTAAATTATAGAAACACATTAAATCATCGTCTAAATGGTTTAAAGCCACGATGCATTTCGGTAACTTTCTATAGTGCCGATTACCCTGATGTGAGGAAGCACAACAACTGCATGGCCTCAGCCTTGACTCCATCCATTTATGCACGTCTGAGTGACAAGGCAACACCCAACAACTGGACCCTGGACCAGTGCATCCAGACTGGCGTGGACAACCCAGGACACCCCTTCATTAAGACTGTGGGCATGGTGGCTGGAGATGAGGAGAGCTATGAGGTTAGAATTCATTTTTTGTCTATTCCTAATAAATCTTGCACAAACTGACCTCCTGACCTTTCTCCATCAGGTATTTGCTGAGCTCTTTGACCCTGTTATCAAGGACAGACACAATGGATATGATCCTCGCACAATGAAGCACCCCACTGATCTGGATTCCTCCAAGGTGGCGAACCAAACTGATCTATTAGTACTTCCATCTCACTGTTTGTAAAAGTCATCTAAAGCTTTCTCCTCCTCAGATCACCTCGGGAATATTCGATGAGCGCTACGTGTTGTCCTCCCGTGTGCGCACCGGTCGCAGCATCCGTGGACTGAGTCTGCCTCCCGCGTGCACTCGGTCTGAGCGCCGTGAGGTGGAGCGCGTTGTGGTGACTGCTCTCTCGGGCCTGAAGGGAGACCTGGCTGGTCGATACTACAGCCTGGGAGAGATGAGTGACAGGGAGCAGCAGCATCTCATTGATGTCAGTGTAAACACAAAAAAGGCAAAGCTGGTTGCATTTGCTGTCCAACATTCCCACTGATTCCTCTGTTCCTCTCTTACTGGCCAATCAGGAGCACTTCCTGTTTGATAAACCTGTCTCACCTCTGCTCACGGCGGCTGGGATGGCCAGAGATTGGCCCGACGCTCGTGGGATTTGGTAGGAATGAAGATCTTCATGAGCTTTTATGAAATCTTAAGTATGTTTTATTTCATTTTATTCTCTGATCAGTGGTTCCCAGAACTCCTACATGCATACGCACAATAAATGTGATCATTTACAAGCTTTATACAGACATACAGAGTTACAACTTTTATATGGAGTTCTGATTATACTGTCGACTGCACAGCTTATTTAGAATAAAAGTATTCTTCTATAAATGAATAATGTACAGAACCCAGTTTCCACGCTGCTCCGGGGCTTAAAAACAAAGAAATGAGCTCAGAAGAACACTCCAACTGAGATAATTCACTTAGTTTTTTTATTTAATTTGTTTTTTTACTGGATTTTAAATACTCAACCTCTTCAGAATCATTTGGGTAATTAAATTCTATATTTTCTTTTTTTATCTGCAGTTGTCTGAAACAAATTCAGAGCAAAAGTAATTTCAGGGTAGAAGCAAACGTGTCCAGCTCAAATCCAACTACACGCAGTCCGATTCAGTCCAATTCACTCCAGTCACTGACTCGGAATCCAGTCTAGTACTGGACCTAGGGGCTGCATGACTTAATTTTTTTAAAGAGCAAGTCACCCCCTACCAGAGTATTACTCCACTCCCGCTTCCTGTTTGAAAAATGCAACAAATGCTGTTGCCTAGCAGGCCGAGAGGGCGGAGCTGCTAACAAATACACACACACACAGGCTCACAACAACATTGTGACATCATATGGTACCAGCTAACGTTCTAGGGTACCTCTTAGCCAATAGCGATGGCAGATTTAAATTCAAATGCAGTGCAGAGTTTTTACCTGACAACGGCACAACACTGACAGTTTTAGGCAGAAGATTTTTTTTAAACAAAAAGGCACTAAAGTGCTAAACTATTGACTACACGTGTCTGCAGCACGATTAGACACGCATTTATATAGTTTATCAGAAAAAAAGTTGATTTGGGGGTGACTTACTCTTTAAAGTCGACCGTCAAGTAATGAAAGTCGTTGATGATGTCATACACCTGAAGCGGCTAACACTGACGATGGGTGACCAAGCATTTTTTTCCGACACACGGGGGGTGGGGGTGGGGTTCGGTTGGTTCGCTGGAGTTTTTGACAGTTAAAAATGCGCCCACATTTTCTAAGTTGAACGCGCCTCTTTTAACAACAGTAGTTTCTGCTTCAGCCCTCCCCCCTCCCCCGCGCAGCGGCCGCAAACTCACTGATGCACCTGCAGCCTCTCGGAATTCCTGCTGCTCTAAACATTAAAACAATAATTTCATTTTCTGTTCCTCACTTCTGATTACCTTCAGTGGTGTCTGTTTGTTGCAACCACCAGGTACAAAAACAAACTTGTTTTTATTTGACTATTTTTCTGTCCTGCCTGTTTATTATCTTCCTGCATCTCCTCTCAATCCTAAAGAAAAACTGCTACCTGGGTTCATATATATTCACCTCATGAGTTACCTTTGAACTGCAGTTCTAAAAGATCTACCGACCGCAAAAACAGCGGAGTGCTCGCTGCTTGGCGGCCGCATCAGTGATCGGTGCGTCACCGAGGACAAAACAGGTGATGCGCCCCAATCCACAGCAGCGAAACGCATCAGGCACAAATAAAAGACAGAAAACATAAAAGGAAATGAGCCGACATGAACGATCGCGTGTTAAATTAGTTTTTGAGGTGGCGACACCTGATTTGATAATGTTACTGTGGCCGTGCTCAGGACGCAGATGTCTGGAGCGCGTCAACGATCAGAGCTTTGCATGCACAAGCTGGTTAAGGTTAGGATGGGGGTGAGGGGAAGGTTAAATTGCAAGAGGGTAAAGGTCACAATTTGGTTAAATGTCCGTTTTACGGTTGGCGTCAACTACTGACGCTCTGACACAGCGTGTCTGCTCCCGACGCGCAGGGGCTCGCCACCTGCTGTCTTTTCCGAGGACTGCCTCTTGTCGGTGATTAACACGTGACAGCGACTAGTCGATGAAAGGCATAAAAAGTCACTACAGAGCAGTGAAGTCGACTAGTCGACTAGTTGATACAACCCCTAACCGAAACCTAAGGTTTTAACCTTCCTGTCTGATCCAGGCACAACCACGAGAAGAACTTTCTGATCTGGATCAATGAGGAGGACCACACGAGGGTCATTTCGATGGAGAAAGGAGGAAACATGAAGAGAGTGTTTGAGCGCTTCTGCAAAGGTCTCAAACAGGTGTGCGTGCATCCTCATATTCATCTGCCTCCACCTGATTAAAAAGCTCAATGAATGTCTAGATTCAAATGAAAGTGAACAGCAGTTATTCATTTGAACCTGCAGGTGGAGCATCTGATTCAGGAGAGAGGATGGGAGTTCATGTGGAACGAGCGTCTGGGTTACATCCTGACTTGCCCCTCTAACCTGGGCACGGGGCTCAGAGCTGGCGTGCACATCCGCTTGCCCTTCCTCAACAAGGTCCGACAGGAGTTACACTAAACAGAAAGTGCAGACACGTCTGCTACTGGCTGCTTACCTGTTAATAACCGGAAACATCATGGTTATGATGTAGGATCCCCGCTTCAAGAAGATCCTGGAGAACCTGAGACTTCAGAAGAGAGGCACCGGAGGAGTTGACACTGCTGCAACAGGAGACACCGTAGACATATCTAACCTCGATCGTCTGGGCAAGTCAGAGGTAAATTAAACGGGTAACAGATAGAATAAAGCAGCAGCAGGAACAGATAGAAGTCAAGAGGAGGAGATCACGTGCTGCAGCTCTTACTGCTCCTTAATCTGCAATCCTGTCAAGAAGGAGCCACTTCAGGATAAAGACCGGTGTCTCATGTGGACAACCTCCAGACAGGAAGTGCATCAAATACTATCAGAAATGTTAAAGAAGAAGAAGAAAATATAATTTCTATGGCGCCTCTCAAGATAAAAATCACGAGGCGCTTCACAAAAACAAAAAATATAAAAATTGTAAAAATATAAAAAGCATTTCGAAAATGTTTAAAAATATATTTAAAATGAGCAAAAAATAGACAATTGTGATTAAAAATGTTAAGAAAGAGAGAGAGAGCGAACAGGAAAGAGGGAAATCAGTGGATCCTGAGGAAGGTGGAATAGGTGGGGAGAGCAGAATAAAGAGAGAGAGGTGAAGAAGGTCATACAAAAGCCAGCTTGAACAAGTGAGTCTTCAGCTGCTTTTTAAAGGAGACCACTGAGTCCACTGATCTCAGGCTCAGGGGGAGAGAGGTCCAGAGTTTGGGGGCCACAGCAGCAGATGATCTGTCACCTTTGACCTTTAGCCTGGTGCTGCACAACCAGTAGGCTTTGAACACTGGACCTCAGGGACCTGCTGGGGGTGTAGGGACTAAGAAGATCACCAATGTAAGATGGTGCTTGTCCATGTAAGGCCCTATAGACCAGAACCAGGATCTTGAAATGAACCCTGAAGTTGACTGGCAGCCAGTGAAGCTGGAGGAGAAGCGGGGTGATGTGGGTGTGTTTGGAGGCCAGTAAAGGTCAGGGTTTTAGATAACCTTTGTTTGAATAAAAAGTCTAAATGATCTAGTTTAGTTCAATAGAAACAGACATCAAAATGTAGGTGAAAGTCACATAATGCATGAACAACACAGCTAATCATTTCGTTAAAGGCTTATGACATTTCACGCATGATGCAGGCATCTGGTGCTAGAAACATGTATATAAAAACAAGTAAAGTCCCAGTCATCTAAACAGTAGCACGCTGACTTTTCTGTTTATCCTTCTTCAGATCTGAATTTTCAAAAGTACGAATCAAATTTGAAAAATAAGCTAAAACTCCTGAAAAAAATCACAACACAAAACTCATTGGGCTCTGTTGTTGCTGGCTTTTTTAGTGTGCAGGAAAGATGAATGGTTGTATACGGAGCCATTTCATTAAATGCTATATAATTAAATGAATACCTCCACGGGGTGTGCAGAATGAAGGTACAGTATTTCCTTTAAAAGCTATATTTTAGTTAAAAAATCATCAAATATTTATTTTGACAAGCACCCCACTGGGTTTATGTTTACATCTACCAGCCAGTAGAGGGCACCGTTGCAAGTTTCCAAACAGTCCGCTCGGCACAGCGAGGCTGGCCCTGTGGAAAATGGCGGACTCTGCAGGTCAAGCTGCTTCTGACACCAGAAGATGTCACTGTTCTTCTCAGAAGAGGAGTGACCATAAAAGATCTAAAACCAGAGAGAGTTGAGGTGACGTCTACAACAGATGGACCCAAATTGTCATGACTCCCTATCCTTCGCCCTCCTCTGCCTCTTCATTTAGCCTTCATGCTACACACCTGGTCCCCTCATCAAGCTCCTTACAAGCCCTGTTTCCCTGGCAACCACAATCAGCTTCATCCACTTCACCTGCTCCTGACTCCTCAGCTCATCACACACACCTGCTTCCCCTGCTATATATTCACCAGCCAGCCACCAGTTCACGGCCAGATTATTGAAAGCTTCTTGCCAGTAAATCTTGCAGCCATTCACCCTGCCTGATCTCACCCTCCTGACCTCGTTTCTCCTCCTGACCCCTGCCTTGTACTCTGCCTGCCACCACGACCTTCGCCTGTCCTCTACCCCGTCTCCTGCCTGTTCCCTGTTTCTGCATGTCCGATCTGATTTTGACCCTCGCCTCCTCTTCGACTCTGTCTCCAGCCTCGCCCACCTCTGGTAACTCCGCATCAAACAAAAGACTTTTGATCTACTTTTACTGTGTTTGCCGTCTTCACGGGTCTTCTGAAGTTCTGTTCGTGACACAAATTAAAAATTTCATGCATTGAACCTGACATCCCATCTGGAAACTGTGTTTAATAGTTGCAACTACAACCTCCACGCACTAGATGTCGCTTTGGTGTTCATGTTCCATATTCAACTTTTAACTACAGTTGTTTAACAATGTTCATGAAGTGTGTTTGAAAGAGTTTAGAAGTCTATATGTTTCATTTTGCTTGATGGAGAACATAAATGCTGCAAAAAAAATGCAAATGCGATTCCTAACAAAGCCGTTAAACATTGTTCTTTACGTCTAGCTGCTTTGGTTTCATCCACAGGTCGAGCTGGTCCAGTTAGTGATTGATGGTGTGAACTACCTCATTGAATGTGAGAAGAGGCTGGAGAGAGGGCAGGATATAAAGATCCCTTCTCCGATCCCTCCGTTCAGGAAGTGAGCGTCTCCTCCGATGGGAACCTCGAAATAGAACCGTTGCTGCAGTGGCTGGAGGTCTGACTGCCCACACACCTGACAGATCCAGCCATGTACTAACTTTCCAGCACGTTTATGAGTTTAAAACGAATAAAGCTATAATGGAAAACTTGGTTGCTTTGCTGTTTCGTGACTTGTTTTTGTTGCAAACTTCAAAGTGATTGTAAAAGTATTTTTAGGGTGTTTAATCAATTTCATCAACGTGACTGGCAGCTTTAGGTGCAGAGACATGATTATTATTTTATTGTGCCTTTTTGTTATTTGTTCATGAATAGGAAGAAATAAATAAAAGCCTCCTAGACAGGAAGTGGTTAACACGTCTTGCAGCCATCACCTGTCTCCTGCACATTACATTTAGTTAAAGGCAAGCTCATAACTGACAGGGAAATCAAGCCGACAGGTCCAACATACATGGGCTGGGTCCATTTTCAGCGCCCCATTTACAGGCTACTTTATCAAAAAACATGTGATCTTAATAAATAACAATATTTTCATTATTTAAGAGAGCTGGCTTTTTAAATCATGTTAAAAGGGTATTTTTCAGTCTTTTTGTTTTCAGGCAGTGGATGAAAATGGTTAATCAGTAAATGCAATTAGAGAACATTAAAGAACTCTGAAAGGAGACAAGTCATGAGCGTGTCTTCATGGGAATTCAATGCAGCAGTTATTTTAAATTTTTCATTCAATAGATGCTATAATTAGAGCAACATCCTTTGGCTTAATTTTAAATTCTCATTTTCATTCTCATTTCATGCTCTAGAATATCTGAGGAAATCAGTCAATGGAGGAGGAAGTGATTTCTACTTGTTAGTTTGTGTTTTGTTCTGTTTGAGTGTATTTGCATTTTACTTCCCCCTTTAAAGCTTAAATAAGACATTGTATGATTGGTGAATGAGATGATTTGTGTCTTAAGGAAATAAAGTGTATGAAGGTGGGTGTAGATAAATAAGCCAGACAGTAGGCGGCAGTAGAGAAACAACTAATATGAGTTTTTTTTAAACCCTCCCACTGTCTTTATGGGTGTCCCCGCAAGGAAAGTTCACCAGTGAGCAGAATTGATGGTTTATCTCTTGAGGTCCACGTGGCAGGGGTGAGGTGGTGCTCACCTCACCCCTGCCACGGGGTGAGGTGAGCACCACGGGGGGGGGGGGGGGGGGGGGTACATTTAGGTGGAAAACAGTCATTTCATTCCGTTACACCACCGTACGTCTTAAAGGCACACTTGGCAGTTTTGGCTTGCTTTAACAACCCCCTAGTGTCCATTTAGTAGAAAAACACTTTAATCTAACAGCTAAAATGTCTCCTCAGCCTTCATTAGTTTCTACAAGAGCAATTCATCACTAAATGAAACAAATCAATTGTGTTCACCATCTAAAGCATGCAGGAAATGTGCTGGAAACAGACTCCAGCAATGACATGTCAGCTCCATTTTTTCTATATCCAATAGGTGGCTGCCCGCCACTCTGAACTTGCAAGTGCATTCTGGCCACAGAGGTGAGGGTCTGAGTGACATTTCATTACCGTGATGAAAATAAATTCTTGGTGGGGCTATGTGTGAAATATTTCCCTTTTAGGCCATTCTAAGTATTAAAATGAGTAGATGAAAAATTACAAGAATTAAAAAAACAAAAAATGAATTCCTCTTCTCTAACTGAGCAGTTTATGGAAAATCTATTATCACATTTACAGATAAATTAGAAGAAAATAATACTCAAATAAATACACGTAAATAAGCATTTTGGAGCAACTG
Organism: Nothobranchius furzeri; assembly: GCF_043380555.1. Classification (NCBI taxonomy): domain Eukaryota; kingdom Metazoa; phylum Chordata; class Actinopteri; order Cyprinodontiformes; family Nothobranchiidae; genus Nothobranchius; species Nothobranchius furzeri. The sequence continues at coordinate 54,520,023 of NC_091757.1, read as the reverse complement.
CATTCCATAGTTTCCATTTTTCTCTTAATTCACATTTTCTTTTGATGCCAGATTGTTTTCCAGTGTGAGTTTTTAGTCTCCAGCAGCCTGTGTGTCAGCATGCTCACCTCAAAGCACAATATTCAGCCCTACCAGTAGGTGGCACTAACAAGACATAGAAATTAATGTAGGTGCCAGCTAGCACCCTAGGGACAATACATTCAGTGACACTGATTTGCAGTTCTGCCTCACAGCCAGATATGATTGGCTGTTTAGCTCTAGTTAAGGGGTGCTTTTACTAGCGCCCCAGTAGTGATATTAGTGAGTCTGTTGGAGAAAATTCACTGTTTAAAGAGAAACAGCTGGTCAAAATCATAAATTTTCAGATTGCATGTAGGTGCCAGCCATCCAGCCATCCATCCATCTCTCAGTTAATGCAAAGTGTTCATTTAAAATCCCTGCAATAAAAAGATCCAATCTTCTGATTTAAATAACCCAGTGTCCATAAGATGGAATTCATACTCTATATGAAATTTAATGTCTTATGGTCCTTAATTAAATGTAATTAACATCTTCATTCCACATCCATCCATCCATCCACCCATCCACTTTTGGCTACTTATCCGGGGTCGGTTAGCAGTAGCCTAAGCAGGGAGGCCCATATTTCCCTCTCCCCAACCACTTGGGTCAGCTTCTCTGGGGGAATCCTAAGGCGTTCTCTGGACAGCCGTGAGACATAATCCCTCCAGTGTGTCCTGGGTCTTCTTTTAGGTCTCCTCCTGGTTGAAAGTGTCCAGAAAACCTTACCAGGGAGGCGTCAAGGGGGCACCTTCTCTGGCTCCTCTTGATGTGGAGGAGCAGCAGGTCTTCTCCGAGCCCTTCATGGGTGACCAAGCTTCTCACCCTATCTCTAAGGGAGAGCCCAGACACCCTGCGGAGAAAACTCATTTTGGTGCACACAATTAAAAAAACTGACACATTTGTAGTAAAAACATGTTATTATATTGTAGTTTCCTTAATTTTAGATTAATTTTTCTTCACATCAGGGAGGGCAACGCCCCAGCACCCCCTATGGTTGAGCCATCACCGATTCAAAAGGAACTTATTTCTAATTAATAATCTCAAGCTGATAAACACCACTGAATATTCAAGAGATCTTTAAACAGTCAAAAGTCAGTTCCTTTAAACAGGAAACAAAGTGCATTTCATTCTCTAATGAAGGACGAAGATTACAACACATGGAGCGAAAGAAGAACATCCGCTGCTTAATAGAATCATTACAGCTGAGTTGGTTTGAGATTAATTTCACGTAAGGAAAAGATCAAAAGCTACCCAGTTAGAGGGATGTTGATGGAAATAAGAGCACTGAGGCCGGTGGGATAATCCCATTAGGAGTCGCATTCATTCAGACTGAAGATTGTTTTTTTTACTGTAGCTTTGGATTCAGGGTGAACAAACTAGATTCGCTGTTTAATTAATGTTTTGACCAACCACTATGAAAGCTATTTCAGAGGCTGCCTCTGGAACAAATTGGATTAAAAAAACGGAAGCGAAAGACGTGCGTCACTGCCTGATACCGAGTGCCAAAACTTGTATTTAATACAAGGGAATGCATAGTGTAAATAATGCACATTAATTCATGTGGGATCCATTGGTGACGTCTGCTGTGATTACTCTGTTAGGATTTGGGCTAAATTTAGTGAGCATTCTTTGAATCTCAGTGGGAGACGAGTACAGTCAGTAACCCAGAGAGGTGGAGTTGAGTGAATTATAGGAGAGGGGTCTGCTAAACAAAATCCAAACCATGTCTACTTGCCTCTGATTGAACCTACTATTCTAAAACATTACTGTTATAAAATAGGACATTTGTTCATTTGTAGGTGTTAAGATAAAATACATTTTGGAGTACTGGAGTGCATTTCTGCAACCAGAACCTGATAATATTCTTACTTTCAAATCAAATCAACTTTATTTATAGAGCGCTTTCACATGGCCAAAATGGACAAACAAAGCGCTGTACACCAATAAAATGCAACACAATAGGACAGAGATATGACCATTAAAATACATTAATAAATCCATTAAAATACACTAAGAAATCCCTGTAAAATACCGTAATAAACACCACCATTGTGACAGAAAACCCATATTTCCTCACGTTACACTATGAAAATACAATAAGAAATCCATTTTAAAATACAGTACAAAAACCTGAGTGCCAGTTCAAAGTCCATATCCGGCCTACTTCCCCCAACTTCAAATATTACTTTTAGGTTGTCACTGGGCTGCATGGTGGCAGTTGCCTTTTAAAGTGAAGTAGTCAGGGATGTTGGGTTAACTGGTATCTCTAAATTATCCCTATGGTCTCAGTGTGTGACTGGTTGTTTGTCTCTGTGTGTCCCTGTGATGGACTGGTGAAACTGTCCAAGATGTCAGCCACCTGCCTCCCAATGACTGCAGGAGATAAACATTTATGAGTGGTTATTTTTGCTTGTTGATGATTACAGGGTGAATGAAAGGCCACCCAGTGCCCATCGCCCCCTGTGGACAGAATATCTCACTTGCAACTTCGCAGTTGCGGTCCGGTCTGTTGGAACTTGAAAAAATTGAGCTGACCTACCTGGCGCTGCTGTCTGGTTCCAACACGTTTCCTGCATGTTTTATATCATGAACACAGCTGATTTGTTCAATTTAGTGATGAATCACTCTTTTAGACACTTAGGAATGGGAGACGTTTCGGCTGTTAGATTGAGGCGTTAAAAAGACGAAAGCACCGGGAAGAGATAGGTTTTGGTTTTGCTATGGACTGTAGGCAGGCCCGGATTAATGCACAGGCTTGATATGGCTTAAGCCTAGGGGCCCACATGTGTTCTGGGGCCCCCATTGGCCAGCTAAAAATATATGATTTTATTTAAATTTACATGCAAGAATATTCTTCAACTGTATTGGCCGACAAAATCATAAGCGACACTGAGTGGGTAAACATTGTGGCGGTCTTGAGTTAGGCTGCTGCACTTAACGAGGGAAAATGAAAAAAAAATGTCTGAAAGAAAATGTGAGAGCGGCGCTCAGAAAAGAAAAACGGAGAGAATCAAAGAACAAAAGCACAAAAATCTTCTGCAGAAAATCCCAAAATTGTCAGGATATTTTAAACCTGCTGCTGGACCCAACAGCGGGTTATAGAAAAGCAAGACGTTCACGATGAAGGCAACGGAGCTATGCTAGCTGGAGCGGCAGCGGTTCATGATGCTAGCTCAAAGGAGGGAACGAGCAGTCACAGAGAAGCTGATATTGTCCACTTGGAAGCAGAGGCAGACGTGCTTCAAGTAGTTTCTGATGGGAGCCGGCAGAAGGTCCTGGCCAGGTGACGCTGATGGTGGATGCTAACTTAACCCCGGCTCCTGGCTGCTGGGGTGAAATGGATGAAAATGCCAGAAAATATTGGTAAATCATGGTTTATTCACATACCCTGTGAGTAATTAGATTAACATTTTTAGTTGTTTGACAGCCCTAATTAAAATAAATATCTGCAGATAAGAATATAGGATAAGAATATTTTGCTTCGATCAAGCATTTCTGGTTCCGAACATTGACATATAAATATTGGACAATGGGTTTCCATAGCTCCAATAATAAGTTTTTGTACTAAAATGGGAGGTGGCCACCATCGCCATTTTGACCGTGTCAAGCCCAGACAATTCCACAAAAGGGAAGAGAGGAGGAGCTGAGGGTGGAGCTGTAAGGCTGGGATCAACTGACGACACCCGGTCGAACAAGCTACAAGCTAACCTGAAGCTAACCCAAAGCTAACGCAGAGGTGGGAGCTAAGCTAACGGAGGTAGCAACCTAGCTACAACCGGAGATAACTGTGCACAACACCAGAGCGTCTGAGTCAGAGATACGCCGGGCTGACCGCTGGGTAAAACCGGGTGGAACACAGAGGTCTCCGAGAGCTCCACAAGCCGATAGTGGGAACCCAGCTCCACCAACATGTTATATTTCAAACCATTTTCTAAAGTGCAGCATTATGTTAAATGCACTGGGTTTTACCCTATTACATTTAAATTTCATGGTTAAACAGTACATGTTAAAATCTAAGCTCAGCTCGGCAGTGACCTAAAATACATGAATATTATTTTACTTACAGAAAAAATGAAGTGGAGACTCCTTGGACGCTCCATTAGTGCAATTAATGCCACAGGAAGTCATTTTGTCCAACAATTGCACAAATAATATCCAAAAAAGAATACACACACACACACACACACACACACACACACACACACACACACAGAGAAACTCAAAATCCCGGAACAGTTTCCAGGGCCAGACCGAGGCTCTACTGAGGCCTTTCCACGAAGCTAGCTCTGTGGTCACGTGGGTCTGATGTTCATTAATTATACAGAATTTTAGGCTTTTAATACACTTAAACAGAAGAGTGAGAAAAAAATCACCCCCCTCAGAGTTGTCATGAGTGTAAACTAGATCATTTAAACCAAAAACATATTTTGGAACCAGGCTGTAAACATGTTTATTTCTGCTGTGAAATTGGTATTTTTAACATGGGAGTCAATGAGGATTTGCTCGTTTCTGACACCAGCCCCTAGTGGATGAGGGTGGAACTGCAATTTTTGGTACTTCCGGGTTGGCCTCAATTTTTGAGCCGCATTGTGGGGGCTTGGTTCCGGACAAGTGTAGCCTATGGGCCCCTGTACACCTTAATCCTCCCCTGACTGTAGGGGGTGCTAAAAGCAAGCAAAACTGCCTAGTATCTCTTTAACACTTTGAAGTGATGGTGTGTACTTTCCTTGTCAATAAGGAGTGGTACATACCTGAATCTTTGAAAGAAAGCGGCATTTTGTTGTTTAAGTAAACCCTTGACCCTCTGGAGGCAGGCGTTGCAGATTTGCAACGTTAAAACCTACCTGGTTACTCCACACACGTATTTCATGAGCATTTTTTAACTCGGAAGTACCGCTGAAGGACTTAGTTGTTCGTCCTTTTATCAAAACTTATTTTGAGCCTGAGAGGATTAACAACGGACGGCCATTAGAATTAAAAAAATCACTGGCAGTGCAATTTTCGAGCGAGTACAGCAACATGACAATCACATCAGACTCCCTTTCATCACTGGCAACGGGCGAAGAGGTAAATGTGTAAAGCAACATTTTAAAGATAGGTTCTGCTTCTGGAACACGGCAATTTCCGCAGTTAACATGGGGCAAGACAGGAAATCACACACCAGTGCAAAATTCCTGGTCATTTTCAAAATAAAAGTACTGCACTGATGCAATTTCATATAAATGAAGCTTACATGTGACTCAATGGCTGGTGTCTATCTCCTTCAGTCTCCAGGCATGCAGGTGGAGGACACCCCGGACAGGTTGCCAGTCCATTGCAGGGCAACACACAGACACACAGAACAAACAATCAAGCACACACACACTCACACAATTCAGAGAGACCAATTAACCTGACACGCATGTGTTTGGACTGTGGGAGGAAGCCGGAGTACCCGGAGAGAACCCACGCACGCACAGGGAGAACGTGAACCCAGGACCTCCTTGCTGCAAGGCAACAGAGCTAACCACATGTGCCCATGTGTCAAATACGATATGTTCAAAGAATTATTTGGGGTTTTACTTAAATAATAATTTAACAATCTGCTATAAAATTGGCCACTGAAACCTAAAGTGGAACTAAAAAAAACTTTAACTGACTCAAAGAACAAGAGCAATGAAAAATATGCGTTTTCATGCAAGTTATATTTATTTATTTTTTATTATTAAGCCAATATAAACAGATGTGACAGAAATGTGAAATGAAACCAAAAAAATGAGAAATTTGTATTTCTACCATAAATATGTTACACATTTCAAGTAATTTGACTGAAAATAAATCAACTAAATCCACTATTATCATAGGTTTAAAATAAATATTTATCTCTAAATGCGTTCGCTGTTATTACAGTTAACAGTTAGGGTTAGTCATTATATAACCAATACAAATGTTTTTAAAATACAATCCAAACTTACTGAGAGCGTTTTTAAAAATGTGTTAATGTTGTCTTTGTTTTTTACAGAGAAACTAATGACAGTGAGATTGTCTCTGTGAAGGCTCACAAGGGTGTGTGTGTGTGTGTGTGTGTTTATTCCACAGCACAGAAGTGATCCAGACCGTTTTCTCTGGTTTTGGGAAGCTCATTTTGATCCAGTAGTCGGTATTGGAAGGTAACACGGTTAACATAATTCCCGCTTGACACCAGCCTCACCACCGAGTTATCGCATCCGATCTTCATCTGGGCTGAAGAGGAAAAGATGAACAGGAGAAAAGGTAATTACTCCGAAACATTTTGTTACGTAAGGATTGGATACGGTGCAACTTTTTCATATTTTTAAACCATTTTCTTGAGCCAGTATGTGCTAAAATGGCCCTTTACAGGGTTAAAGGTTGGTTTATGCTTGACGCGTCCGCGAGGTCCGCACGGCTCAAGATTTCCGCAACGCGCACCTCGGAAAATTTCTAACCACGCGGACGGACGGACGCGGAAAAACATGGCGGACCGGCAAGAACTAGTATGGCAGAGGTTCGTAAATACAGACATTTGTATGATTCAGCTCTCAGAGATCACCGTGATCAACATGTTGTTAATAATTCTTGGAGAGAAATAGCTCACACTGTCGGAAAAGACGAGGACGCTGTTAAAAATGCTGGAATGCCATGTTGTAAACAGTAATTTCTACTTCTACTATGGTGTAGCGTTGGATGCATGCCATAGAGCTCCATGCTGCCCCCTACAGTTTGGGAGAATATTGGCTCACCGCAGAGACGAGCCGCACAAACCATAAACGCTGCGAGTTGTGAAGCGCGTTCCATCCGCGAGCCGCATCACCAAGCGGAAAGTGAATGCGTCAAGCATAAACCAAGCTTAATGAAATGTCACTCGGACCCCACTGGCCCCGGTGGTCAGAATACCACAATTGCAACTTCAGAGTTGCCTCTGCAGTCCCTGCTGGTGGAGGGAGCTGTGGAGTGGAGTGGAGCTGACATGGCGGAGCTGGAGTCTGTTTTAGATCGTAAACACAGCTGATTTGTTTGTTGAATCACTCCTGTAGACACTAATAAAGGCTAACGGGACATTTCAGCTGTTAGATTAAGGTGTTAAAAATACAAACACACAGCCAGGAGATGTTTCACTTTTGATTTGACCACAGATCATTAATAATGGCCACTAGGGGGTGCTAAAAGCAAGCAAAACTGCTTAGTATCCATTTTAATTAGTATTATGTAGTTGAACGAATGTTAACACTAAAGAGTTTTTAACACCTTAAGCTGTTGCTTTCAAACTGGTTTCAGTGGATTTAGAAGCTCGATCAACTTCACACTGAACAGCACTCCGCGGCCCTCGCTGACCAGAAACTACACTCAAATGTTTTGTGGTTTAATTAGCAACACTAGGGGGAGCTCTCTGCCTACTTTGTGACAACAGCTGTTTACTCTGCCAATAGCTAATAGCAGAAAGGCTAGCAGTTAGCTTTTTCAGTTTGCCGACCATCAAAAAAAAATACAAGAAAATGTTTTGCTGTTTTTGGCATGACGCCGGATCATCACACGAAGACCTGAAACCAGAGTGAACATCTGCACGGCCTACGCTCATTTGAGGGCTCTGTTCCTACTGAACTTGTGGGTTACAATATTTTTGTCCAACCTTGTAGATCTCTATTTAGTACAGTTGACTCATGTTGGCGTTAGCTCATTGTTAGCATCAGCTACTGCAGACTGCGGCAGGGTTGTTTATGACAGTTGTGATTCCGCTTTCAACTAATAAGAGGAACAAATGGGAAACTAATCAAGATTTGCTTTAATTTGCAAAAAAATAAATAAATAACGCACGACCAAAATATGGGAAGAGTGCTGAGATAAAAGTGCCAGAATAGCTGGAGACTTACCGAGCCCACTGGCGGGGAAACAGAGATCAGCGACAGGAAACATCTTGGAGGTGTCCACTCCGTTCCCTCCCAGCAACTCCACATAATCCCCAGATCCAGAACAACCTGACCACAGCTGTCTCTGCAAAGATACATCAGCACATTTGGTGTTTTGCATATACTTTTCAGAATTTGCATTAGTGTATTTTATGCTTTTTAGCCTTATTCTTCCTGAGCTGACGAGCCGGTTCATGTCCATGCCCTCCTCTCCGGTCTCCCTCTAAAATCACTCAACAAGCTACAGTTAGTTTAAAATTCAGCTGCCCGGATCATCACTAAGACCTCCCCTTTTGATCACATCACCCCTGTCCTGGAGCAACTTCACTGGCTCCCTGTCAAATACAGAATTGACTATAAGATAAATCTTCATGCCTTTAAAGCCATCCATAATCTCGCTCCCCCTTATCTTTCTAATCTCCTCCACATTGTCACTCCATCTCGCTCTCTCCCATCATCATCTTCACCTTCCCTGAGTCTGCTCCTCGCACTCGTCTCTGTACTATGGGAGCCAGAGCTTTCAGGCACTCAGCTCCAAAACTCTGGAACGCTCTACCGCCTGACCTCCACAATATAAACTCCTTCTCAACCTTCAAGTCTCAACTCAAAACTCACACGTTCCTCCTGGCTTACTCATTGTCCTCCTTCCATCTACTCGTGTTATTCTATCATCCATTGTACTGCTCCGACTCTACCCTTGGGAATTACTCTTAGCACTTATTTCTTGTTGTTTGTATTGCTTGCTGTTCCTTATATTTTGTCTTGTACAGTGACCTTGAGAGCTTTGAAAGGCACTTGAAATAAAAATTATTATTATTATTATGATTATTATTATTATTATTATTATTATTATTATTATTATTATTATTATTATACGTTTGATTGCATTTTGTGACACGTGATCCAAAACTAGTAATGTTTAATATAGGTCTGGAGTTTCCTCCGTAGGGTGGCCGGGCTCAGCCTTAGAGATAGGGTGAGGAGCTCGGACATTCGGGAGGGACTCGGAGTAGAACCACTGCTCCTCCGGATCGAAGGAGCCAGTTGAGGTGGTTTGGGCATCTGGTCAGGATGCCTCCTGGACGCCTCCCTGGGGAGGTGTTTCGAGCATGTCCTGCCGGCAGGAGGCCCCCGGGTCGACCCAGGACACGTTGGAGAGGTTACATCTCCAATCTGGTCCGGGAACGCCTTGGGGTCCTGCCGGAGGAGCTGGTGGAGGTGGCCGGGGAGAGGACGGTCTGGAGCTCCCTAGTTGGGATGCTGCCCCCGCGACCCGGACCCGGATAAGCGGAGGAAGACGACGACGATTTCTTAACCCTCTGGAGGCAGGAGTTGCAGATTTGCAACAGTTAAAACCTACCTACCTGGTTACTCCACGTACGTTTTTCATGAGCATTTTTTTCTCAAAAGTACCCCTGAAGGACTTAGTTGTTCATCCTTTTATCAGAACTTATTTTGAGCCTGAGAGGGTCTTTGCAGCTCTGACGAAGGCGACTGTAAGAAGTTGAAACTGTCAGCAAAATAAGGTAAAAAAGGAAACTTTGCTGTGTTTAAGATAAGAACAGAAAACAATAGGTCTGGATTTTTGCCATTCATCAATAATTATGTCACTTAGGACAATAGCACCACTCTAGAGAGCTGGCTGATTTTATGGCAGCACAAACAATGCAGTTTTCCTCAGAATGTAAGTAGAAAAGACTTGGCATGCAGTCGTCATATTCTCTCCCCATGGTTCATCATGGAGCCGGCCGTTTGCCAGAAAGAGTCACACAAGCTGCCAGAATCCTCATCAATCGTCTTGTTTTGTTCAGTCTCCTAAAAATGAATAACATCACTTTTCGCCCCCTCCTCAGACTCAGACACATTTAGATCCCTGTTGAAGTGTTTCAGCTGTAAAAACGTGTGTTGAAACATAAAATCACGTTTTGCTTTTGACAAATATTTTTACTCGGTGCACATTTTGCTGCATGGAAACATGATGTCACCGTTTTTAGGGGTTTATATTTAATGTTTTTCGGTGGAAATTGCAGATTTGTTAACGTTTAAAACTTGTCAATAAAAATATTAGAAGTTTTGGTGTAAATTACAATAAATAAATAAATAAATAATTGGCTCAGTTTCCAAGAGGTTCCTTCAGGTCTTCTTTGCGCCTGTTGAATTGAGACCGACGTCAACTGAAGAACAGCAGCGGGGGGGGGGGGGGGGGGGGGGTGTAACAGCTGATCTAACAAAGCACAAAAGAATGGGTTGTGTGTACATCTGCTTCTTACCGGCGGACTGATCTCATTGCTTCTAGCCTCGCCTAAGCTGAGGTCTGTCAGCTGGATCTCCACCGGGTAGATGATGGAGAAGCTGCAGTTCCTGTGCTGGTGTGGTATCACCATGGTGAAGCTGCCCTCTGGACTCTGAGACATGATGTTACAGGCTTCACACACACACACACACACACACACACACACACACACACACACACACACAAACACACACACGCACACACACACACACACACGCACGCGCACACACACACACACAAACACACACGCACACACACACACACACACACGCACACACGCGTGCGCACACACACACACAAGCACACACGCACGCACACACAAACACACAAACACACAAACACACACGCACGCACACAAACACACACGCACGCACACACACACAAACACAAACACACACACACAAACATACATGCACGCACACACACACAAACACACATGCATGCACGCACACACACAAATACACACACACACGCACGCACACACAAACACACATGCATGCACGCACACACACAAATACATACGCACGCACGCACACACAAACACACAAACAGACATGCACGCACGCACACACGCACACAAACACACACGCACACACACACACACACACAAACACACACACACACACACACACAAACACACATGCACGCACACACACACACAAACACACACGCATGCACGCACACACACACACACACACACAAACACACATGCATGCACGCACACACACAAATACACACACACACACACAAACACACACACACAAACACACACACAAAAACACACACACACACACAAACACACATGCATGCACGCACACACACAAATACACACACACACACACAAACAAACACATACATGCATGCACGCACACACACAAACACACACACACACATGCGCACGCGTGTGCATGCACGCACATACACACACAAACACACACGCACGCACGCACACACACACACACAAACAAACACACACATGCACGCACACACACACGCACACAGAAAGAGAGGCTTCAGATTTCTGTTTCACATGATTCGTTATGGATACCTCAGGTTGACCACTTGGACGAACAATTAGGACACAAACCCGCTGTGCTAGTCCAGATCTGCAGGCTGCGTTTTTATAAACAACAGGAACATCTAACATTTACAATAGTTGTACAGTTGATCATTTCTGCAAGTCTGCGAGACCACAGAGTAGAAAGATCATTTTCTCCATAAATTATTGCTCCTCAGGACAGATTTTAGTTTTTGCCAAAATTCCAAATTGCTTCCATTTATGTGCATTGATTTTGTTTGTTAACACAAACGTTCTGCCACGTTTACACAAAGCTATATGAAAGCCAGATTCAGTCAAGGGTCAATAAGGGAATAAAGCCTCCATCACTGCCTGTTTTTGTCATTTGTCGAAAAGAAAATCTATTTAAATCCATTTTTTCCACTGGAAGAGGGGCTTTTGTGTGTTTTCCTGCTGATTGTTATGTTGCTTGGCACAGGGTTAACACGGTGTTTGTCAAGCAGCTGGAAAACAGGTGCATCCTTCTCATTCAATCTCTTCATGTTGCTCTCAGCCTTGATTAACGCTCGACTGAGCACCAATATCCGGAACACACACTCACACACGCACACACACACACGGAGCCGAATCCCTTCCGTCAGAACTCCCAAAAACAATCAGTTTTTATCAGATTTGTTTTTTGTATTTTACTTTACTTTGTGGCAGCTTCTTGATTTTAGTTGCAGGACTCACGCAGAGGGTTGTGCAGTTTTTTGACGGCCAAGTTGAAGCCACTTTCAGGGCTGTGAATGCGAAAGAAGACCATGGCGACGTTCTGGGAGGATTGGGAGGCGACTAGTGGTCCTGTGGAGGAGCAGTAGTCCGTGTAGCGCTCATGCGGTGGGAGAGGATGATCAAAACTGCTGGGAAACTTCTCTCCTTTGAGAACCCAGCCATCGAAGATCTGCAGGAGAAGCGTGACAAAACGCTGTTTGATGCAAAACTGTTGTTTTTATTACAGGACAGAAGAATAGCACTAAAGAATATTAGTTTTCTCTCATTCTCATGGAAGCAAGCCTTGTTTTTGTCCCAAACAGGCCAAACTGACTTATATCACCAAACATTTAGGTGGCTTCATAAAAAAGTTATTGACTCAGCATTTACTCATTAAACAGTCGAGTAACAGCGAGTAATTTCACTCAACTTTAACATCTTCAGCAGACATTCTGAAATGGCTAAGCAGAGCCGTGTCCAGGACTTTTAAAATGGGGTGGCCCATGTGGGGCACTTGTTTATGCATGGGTGGCACCAATGGTTATGCTTATTTATTTATTTACACAAATCGTTTATTTATTTACTTTCTAGTGAATTTTGGAGTTTCACATTGCACAATCACCATTTTTTCTATTCATCTTCTAGTTTTGTGGTGGTTAGCAAGTCACTTCTTGTTGCATTACTGCCACCAACTGGAGATGAGTGGGACTCTGAATACTATTTATGTGAATATGAAAAAATAATAAATAATATTTATACTACAGAAATGTTCTGTAGGCCTGGGCTAGAAGACGATGTTAAAGGTGCGTGCTACCACACACTATTTTTGGAGTTTACAACCCAAGCCTTTTGTCGACAATGTAAAGTCAATTTAAACTGGAACTTAGTACAGAGAGGAAAAATTATCTCTGCCTGACCCAAACAAAGTTCTGTTATCAAATCTGACGCCATAAGCAGCCTTGGAGTTGCGTGCAAACAACCCCCACGATGGAAGGAATGCTGACAAATGCTGTGAAACTCTATCCCCCCCCCCCCCCCCGCCTTCAGATTGTGGTCTCTAGCGACGCTGAAGGCACTCTCTGCTCTCTGTGCTTCCCATGACCTCCCTCCCACCTGCGGATCCAGCTGGTTGAGCGCCACACAGGCAGCCCCCGCTGAGGAAACCAGGGTCCCAGCCCCTCCCTCCTACCTACCGGGTCTCATGTTGTGAACTGTGACGTTCGTGCTTATATGTCGGGTGTTTTTTTGCATTAGAGTGCTACACCCTGCCAGTGTAACCTTGTTAATGCCTTTTTTTCTCCCTCCCCTGAAACTCTCCTCATGTATTCCCTCATTCATCTACTAAGGAGCGCCGTCACGGCTGCTCCCATGGTCTGCCTGTGTGTGTGTAACCTTGGTCAGGTTGTACTATGGAGTCAAGCTCCTACGCTCTGGAGCGCTGGCAATAAAATTCATTCTGATTCTGATTCTGAACTTAGTAGGGTGGCACCTGGGGGTGGCCAATCAGATTCTAAGGGTGGCATGTGCCACCCCAGGCCACTCCCTGGACACGCCCCTGTGGCTAAGGGGCCTGTACATGTTTAATGCAAGGGACTGTTCTTTGCCTAAACACAAAATAAAGAAATGATTTGATTTTATTGGGTTTATCGTAAATACTAATAAAATTTTGAGTCCAGAAAGTAAAACATGAGTCCTGCGAGGTAAAAAAGTGCAGGTGACAGACGCCGGCTTGCAAACATAAATCACAAACGTCTCCGTCGTTTCTCTCTGCCAAGCCTTTTCCGGATTTGTCCCACTCAGAACTGCTGGCTTGGCTTCCGAACTAAAGATTTTTCCTCCTACTTTCTCTCTGAGCAGCGGGAAAATCTAGTGGGATGTTTCGCCCCTAAACTTTGCCTCAATCCAGCCTGGAATTAAATCAAAGGCAATGAAAAGTGGGCTTTAGGCTTTAAACGGTGTTGCTTGGCGTGTGTTTGAGTTATTCTGGGTGAGTGGGACGACCTTTACGAAGTCTCCGGCGGTGCAGTCGATGCTGACGTCAGACAGCTCCACGCTGATGACTTCACCGGGCTCGGCGATGATGAAAGCAGCGCAAGCCAGCTGTGGCCGGGACGCCACGAAGGTGAAATAACCTTCATTGGCCAGCATGTCCAAGCATCCTAGACATCACACACAGCCGTGTTTTCAACAGTTCTAAGGGTTTCCTGGAGACTTCCTAAAACTTTACGGACATCTGCATCAATTTGGACTGATCTAACCACTTTGCTGTGTTCAGACAGAAGAATCAAATGTGTCGGTGTAACGCACTGACTCTTTATAATCAGAAAATCATACCACAGAAGTCAGCTCAAACTCATACGTTTGATGGAGCCAGAGCAGCAAATTGTCCTGATTTCAGAATCCTTCCACATGTGATTTATCACAGTTAACACCCAGAGTCACACACAGTCAGTTACAAAATGAAACAAATATCAGAAATAAATCTTACGAAGAGGTCGGCGAAAGATAAAATCCTCTGATTCTCGTTTCTGAGCCAAAAGCAGAGAATATAATCCATCCGAAGCGTCGTTATCCTGAATAAATCAAGTCAAAAGTTTACAGACGAGGTTCACCTGCACCAAGTCATGAACAGTTCAATTTTTCTATGATGCACCGGTAAAACCTTGATCTTACCTCGATGTAGCGAGTGAGTCCTGTCCTTGTGGACAGGGAGACGAGGCAGAGGAGGAGCTGAGTGCGTAGAGCTGCTGACATGCTGAGGTGCGTCTCTGCACAAGCAGGGAGGACAATAACGCCGCTCTAGAGAGCCGGCAGCTTTTATAGCAGCACCAACAGGCAGGCCAGCATCCGCCACTGAACACAATTATTTTTAATAATCTGGATGTTCTAATTCACACGAGGGCGTTTAAAAGCGCTCGGCTGCGTGAAAATAAATAAATGATGCTATTAAAAGAATCACAGGATTGTTGAAAAGAACATTTTAATTTGACTTGTCCACAACAAATGTTTGTTTTGCTGCTGTTGAAACTCTTGCGTTGATGCATGAGAGCCATTGGTTATTTGTAGTTGCTTAGGCAACCAGCTAAAGCATAAAATTCCCTTTGACAATTATGAACTCCTAAAATAGAAACAGGATTATGCAGGACACCCCGAATCCTTGTTGCTACGAAGGTTTTTGAGCGACGTCATTTAGTAAAAATAAATAAATAAAAGAAGCTGCGATTCTAGAGTGATAATAACGCTGTTAGAATTATTTAAAGAGCAAGTCACCCCCTACCAGATTCTTACTCAACTCCCACTTCCTGTTTGAAAAATGCAAAAAATGCTTTTGCCTAGCAGAACGAGAGGGCGGAGCCGCTAACTAATACACACTCACGACATTGTGACATCATAGTGTACCTCTTAGCCAATAGCGATGGCAGATTTAAATTCAAATGCAGTGCTGAGTTCTTACCTGACGACGGTGCATCGCTGACAGTTTTAGGCAGAATATTTCAATTTTAACTAAAATGCACTAAAGTGCTGAATTATTGTCTACAGCACGGTCAGACACTCATTTATATAGTTTATCAGGAAAAAAATGTTGATGTGGAGAGACTTGCTCATGATTACTATGTTACTCCACCCGAACGGCTTCACAACCCCCCCCCCCCCCCGAATCAGCTAACAAATATGCACATCTGTATTCAATCGATGTAAACTGTGCACCAAGAGCTAAAAGCACCAGAATAGATGCAGCGAGTGAGAAGGGAGGACGCCCACAAAAGTGATGTAATTTGGTTCGTTTCATCTGGACGGGACTGATTTTGGCTGATTGTGCTGCCGCTGTGAAAGGTCAGCCTCTCACGTAGCCAACAGGATGATCATCCTGTCAGCATCCACACACACACACACACACATCCCTAACCAGCACTCACACTCTCTCCCATTCAAATGAAAATCAGACGCTCTCTCGCTCGCCGAGCTAATGATGGCTGGCATTTTCTCCCAGCGAAGGTCCGTGAGGCCACGCGGACCTGAAAACTAAACGATTGTGATGAGTAACATTTACTCCAGCAGAGCTTCAGCTTGTTTGGTGTTCAGCGCTGATGACCTATTCGAGGTGTATTACCTTCATTTCAAAGCCAGTGGTCACTGATTGGAGTTAATTGTCCCACAGAGTCTTTGATGTTTGAATGTGTTAGCAGGAAGCTCGTGGTTTGAGTTTACGACACGTAAGTGTGTTTATTTCCTTGTGAAGCGATTGTGATCTTCTGGTGGCTTCAGTAAACATTTAACATTAAGGAAGATTCTGTGATTGTTTCAGTACACTTTATTAAAATAAATCAGTCGATTGCATCCCCACAGATTTGTGTTGCTGATAGATCTAAATTTAATCTACGCTGGTCTGCCGGCAGAAATTATCTTATCATGTGATCTAATAAGGTTGCGTCACCAGTGTGCAGCCCAGAGGGCACGTTTTGGTGCCAAAACAAAAGAGACTAAAGTCTAATACGGGATAATTGGGTTATAATGACAGATTCTGCATAAGCAAGTAGATTTTTCAAAAGTATTTGAGGCAGTTGAGAAACCTGACTTCAGAATGTGTTGCTCCATCGTGATATCAGGCCGACTGAAGCACGTGACCCCGTTGTGCACACTGATCGTCTAGCACACTGCTGCTAACCACTTAAACATTCTCCCTCTCCTGATAATAACTTTTTGCTTTCCTTGACATTGGATGTGCTACTACTAGTTTACCTGTTTAATTATAGATCCACTAGGATAAATACAATAAAGTTTATCTCTCACCAAATAGAATATTTACTAAGAAATCACGGTGTAACCATATAAAGTGTGTGTGTGTGTGTGTGTGTGTGTGCGTGCGTGCGTGCGTGCGTGCGTGCGTGCGTGTGTGTGTGTGTGTGTGTGTGTGTGTGTGTGTGTGTGTGTGTGTGTGTGTGTGTGTGTGTGTGTGTGTGTGTGTGTGTGCTCTGTCTTCTCCATCCCCAGTGAGTCGTGGAGGATGGCTGCTTATACTGAGCCAGGATTCTCTGGAGGTTTCTTCCTGTTAAAAGGGAGTTTTCCTCTCCACTGTCGCCATATGCTTGCTTAGTATGAGGATTAGCAATTTGCTGGGTTCCTTATATAGGAAACATTATTTCTGATTGGCTTAATGAACTGACCTGAATTGGAATGTTTATTATGTGAAGTGCCTTGAGACGACTCTTGTCGTGATTTGGCGCTTTATAAATAAACTTGAATTGAATTGAGTTGAATTGAATTGATGACACGGGGCGTGTTCCCGTTGACAGTTCCCTCTTGTGGAAACGAAACTCTATTGGTCAAAGCGGTATGGCTTGCGTAAATGATTCGTTTACCTGTAAAGGCCAGGGGAGGGACTTAGGAGAAAAATAAAATCTATCTGTCCATTTTTGGCCGTTTATCCGGGGTCGGGTCACGGGGACAGCAGCCTAAGCACAGCCACTTGGGCCAGCTCCTCCGGGGGAGTCCCAAGGCGTTACCTGGCCAGCCAAGAGACAGTTCCTCCAGCGTGTTGTGGGTCTTCCTTTAGGTCTCCTCCCAGTTGGACGTGCCCGGAAAACCTCACCAGGTAGGCGTCCAGGAGGTATCCTAACTAGATGCCCTAGCCACCTCAACTGGCTCCTCTCTATGTCATTTTGGCCGCTTGCATCTGCAACCTTGTTCTTTCAGTCACTGCCCAAAGCTCGAGAGCATAGGTGAGGGTAGGAACGTAGGTCGACCGGTACATAGAGAGCTTTGCCTGTTGGCTCAGCTCTCTCTTCACCACTACAGATCGGTACAACGCCCGCATCACTGCAGACGCAGCAATCCGCCTGTCGGTCCTGCTCTCCATCTTTCCCTCACTCATGAACAAGACCTCGAGATACTCGGGCTGGCTCCTGGTATGTAAAGAATAAAAGATGAAAAATTATTTACTTTTTCTCCTAGAACAGGGTCAGATGGTCAAATTTAAGGATTTTAAAAGTAATTTACCCCTCCCACTGTCTTCATGGCTGACCCCGCCAGGAAAGCTGACCCTTGAGCAGGATTGGTGGTTTATCCCTTGAGGTTCACGTGGCAGGGACCTCACCCCTGCCACGTGAACCTCAAGGGATAAACCACCAATCCTGCTCAAGGGTCAGCTTTCCTGGCGGGGTCAGCCATGAAGACAGTGGGAGGGTTAAAACTTCCCCATCTTTAATGAACAACAATAACCTGTAGAACATGAAAGAATTCACAAACATTCAATCAGGAAAACGTGAAAAAAATCACACTAATGAAAGACTCGTCTATTTAACGTAGCTCACGTTTTCAGTCAAATTCCTAAATGTATGTTATCAAAAATAACTGAGAATTTAGTTGCAATATGACCCAAAACAATTGTCCATCTTTAAAATAACAAGCCGTCTGTGCAGCTTCTGATCTATAACAATCATTCGCTAGGAAGCCTGGCCCAGTGATGACCTTTATCTGTTCCTGCCATTATAAAGCTACTCAGAATCAACATTAACTGTACCTTACATGTGAGGACTGAGAGACCTTTCAGATAATAAATAAATAAATAAATAAATAAATAAATAAATAAATAAATAAATAAATAAATAAGTGTTTTCAGTACTCAAAACAGTTAGGGGAACAAGTGTCAGCCTCCCGTCACATACTGTAAAAAGACAACACTGCCATCCAGTGGTAGATGTTAGAACTGCATCAATGTGTTCAACTTTTATTATTTTTATATTATTTTAGTCATAATTACACATTCATCTGAATGCGGTGGATTCAGGTTGAAATACAGCAGCAGAACATCTGGAACACTTTGGGATTGGTTCTGCTGGCCCGAGGTGACGTCACCTCTCCGTGTGTTCAGAGTGAAATCCCGGTGATTGTTGACTCCAGGTGTTTGTGTGTTACGCCTGCCCTCCAGCCCAGCGTGCAGCCTCCTTCACCACACCTGCTCCCGGGCAGAAATAGCACACGTCACTAAGTATTTTGCTCCACTGTTCGTTGTGTTCCGACCCGCTCCCACACACACTTCTGGTGTGGATCCCACTGTCTAACACAGCGGTCCAAACCTGCTCTCCTAAATGCCTGACTGACCCATTCATCTCCTGCGGGTGCTGTAATGAGCTGACCCTCCCCGTTTGGACCAACGTGACAGAGAGAGATTAGTCCAAAGTCGGCATGGATTTTCTCTTGTGCTCCTCCTTCCCATGGCTCTCCCCTGAAAGTGGTTTATTCGAAGTGCATTAATCGGGAGCGATGGGCAGCCACTCTTCTTTTGATCACCTTCCAGCTGAGTTTGTCGGAGAAGTCTAGTTGCTCCAATCTGACCCTGGTTTGTTTGTTTGCTTTGTTTTCACTAATTATTTTTAGCCAATCTTTTGTAAAGGGACAATAAGGAAGTGTGACAGCCAAAACATGTATAGAAATAATAAATGTCTTCTTCATACATTCTCCTGCAATGCCCTGGTCCTGTAGAATGAGCCCTGGCATTTTTACTGTGATTGCCTGTTTTTCTGTAAAATCACAGAAAAAGAGAGATGCTCGGGTCGAGCAGGCTGCTTCGTGCGCGTTCACGCTCAGGCATCGCCCGTAGCATTTGCTATCCGTAGCTTTAGCAGCAGAGAGAGAGGCAGTGCCACTTTGTCGCTGTTCCTAACGCCTAGTGACAAAGCTAGCTACATTTCTGAGGACCCTTAGCTACTTTCTGTAGAACTTTCTTCTAGATATTTCCTGCTAATTAGCAACAAAATAGCCATTTTCACTCCGAACCGTTCTTTGGTTTGACGTTGTTTCAGCTGTCATCAAGGATATAAATGTTACAGATACATCAAATATTACTGGTGTGTAGCTCACCTTGTAAGATGTCTGACTCTCATGCAGAAGACCTGGGTTTGAATCTGAATGGGAACATAGTTTATTTAGAGTTTCTTTTTTACATTAATGGTATATTTTTTACAGTAAGATGCCCAAATTTTTATTTGAGACTCGCCGAACGGCATTGAATTCACAGATAAAAAAGATGTGGGTTCAACTTTCATTTTGGAACAATTTTTCAAGCAAGGGAAGGGAATGATCTGAGCATGCAGGAGGACTGACCCATCATAAACCTTTGTCGGCTGTGCTGAAGAGAAAGGTACAGAACCACATTATTTAATTAATTAGCTGCGTGTTCTCCTGTCCTCTGTCCTCTGGGCCACACACACACACACACGGGACTGTCTCAGCTGTTATTTTCGTTAAGGAGTGTGCACGTACAGCATGTGCGCCTCGTGCACGAGCCTACTATTGAAGCTGCCGTTACGCTTTTGGCCTGAGGGGGCAATCGCGAGCATAAATAAAAATTCAAAAGTCTGTAAATTCCCTTTAAGGAACACGAGAAACCAGAGAAGTGCCAGGGCCGCTAAGAACTATTCGAGAAAGCCTGGAGAGTGAGTAACCCCCAAACCGGAGGAGTGGCTAAAGCAGATCCCAGGAAAAACATCAGACATCTCAGTCCAGAAAAGTGCAGATACTGCACAGAACCCTCAAGCTCCAAGGCCTCTGATCGAGGGCCCGAGCTTGGAAGGACGAGACCGCCTGCGGAGGGTGAGATGGGAATTTTTTATTTATGTCTTTATATAAACAGCTTTTCATAAGCTTTAAAGAAAAAAAACAACCTGGAGCAATCTATTAATGAGGATGCTTCTACACGTGTAGTGGGACAGCAGGAGCTCAGGAGGTAGATCAGGTTGTCCAGTAATCAGAAGGTTGCAAGTTTGATCCCGGCTCCAACCAGAGAATGCTGCTGTTGTGTCCTTGGTCAAGACACCTAACCCGCCTTGCTGCTGGTGGTAATCAGAGAGACCGGTGGCGCTAGTTCTGTAGCTCGTTCATGCCGCTTTGCGCTGTATAACATACGAAAGATCAGACCATACCTAACACAACATGCCACCCAGCTCCTGGTGCAATCTACTGTCATCTCCCGCCTCGATTACTGCAACGCCCTTCTAACTGGTCTTCCAGCCTGTACTGTGAGACCTCTTCAGATGGTCCAGAACGCAGCGGCGCGTCTGGTCTTCAATCAGCCTTAAAGAGCACACGTCACCCCTCTGTTCATTGAGCTCCACTGGCTACCGCTAGCAGCACGCATCAAATTCAAACTGCTAACACTAGCATACAAAGTCCGAGATGGTACGGCTCCCATCTACCTGAATCCTCTTGCAAAGGCTTACGTCTCGGCCCGGCCGCTCCGGTCATCACAGGATGGTCGGCTAGCAGTGCCTACACCACGCTCAGGACAATCCAGACTCTTCTCCTGCATCGTTCCACAAATGTGGAATGACCCCCCAAGCACGACCAGAACAGCGGCTTCCTTTTCTATTTTCAAGAAACTCCTGAAGACCCTGCTCTTCAGAGAGCATCTTCTTAACTAGCACCCTCCCTGCACCCGTCCCCCCTCTCTACTGTCCACTCCTTGTTCCCTCCTCTCCATGATTGATGTCAAGTTGTTGTTATTGTTGTTGTTAGCCTCAAGGGCAACATGCCGATTATCACTTATAAGTCACTTTGGACAAAAGTGTCTACTAAATACATAAACATAAACATAAACATAGTGTTCGGCAGGCCTCACCTCTGTCATTGCGCCCCGGGGACTCTGTGGCTACATCGTCACTTATCCCTTGGTTTTTGCATCCTTTTGTGCTGCCATGTGAGTCTCTACTACCTCTATAAACAACAAACATTAAAGAAACATCCATCCTTTTTCTGTCAGTGTTTGGTTTTAGGAAGTATGTGCCTAAAACAAGTATTTTTCAAAAAGTACCTGTTAATGATGTCACAAAAGTAGGAAAGTAGAATAAACCACTTCTCACGTGCAAGAGAGAGCTGCTGTTGGAGGAGCAGCGACTCTACTCTGAGACCCTCCCAGATATCTGAGCTTCTAAGCCTATAGCTGCCTGGGTGGTAGTAAGAAGGAAGATGTGATGATCTCTTTTTTGCATTTTAATGAAGACATGTTGAGCAGAGATCAAGCATTGGGACAGTTCTGTGAGATAGAACTCACATGCACCAGGAAGGAAGGAGAACAGTTTGACGTCATCAATATCAGGACCATTCAGTTCTGGTCTTCGATGGCTTCTACCTGATTGTTTGCCATGTTTCCCTGTACCAGCACACCTGGTTTGAACCAATTAGTGATTAACAAGTTTCTGAAGATCTTGACAACACACTAAAATGGGATTCAGTACTTGAGTCAGGTGTGCTGGAGCAGGGGAACATCCAAACCATGCAGGGCAGTGGCCCGCCAGGACCCGGACAGAATAGCCCTGCTCTATGTGATAACTGTCACGATGAGAGCCTGGAGGAGGTTTGGACCCAATATGCAGACACCCAGAACGACATGAGGCAGGAGTGGATGTAAATGAAAACATTCCTTTATTAGGAAGGAGAACAAAAATGTTCCAAAAGGGCAGGACGCCAAGGCGTGGTTTTGGTGGTGCTTGGTAAATCTGTCATCTTTTCATTCGACCATAAACCAAAACATCCCAAGTATAAAACTATGCCCACGTCATCTTTAACACCAGTTCAAAGCGTTCTAGAGGAGTTGTCGGAGTGGCCAATCCGTAACTTTCCTCTTCAGCCGAAAGAACCAACGACAAGCTGGATAAAATCTGTTGCTGTTCCACCTGCTGCAACGGTTCCTTTCAGAATAAAAGATGAACCATCACGACCCAGGTTTGGGTCTCGCTAGATGCCAACAAAACTGTCGTGACCCGGAAGTATCTCAAGACTGGTGGTCGGCTACCGCGGCTGTTTCTACAGGCTTCGGCTCCAAAGGTCCAGCTGGACCTCTACACCTCCTGATCTAGACGGGGACTTCCGCTAAGGGTACGCAGACGGACAAATGGCGTCGAATGTGTTTATGAATCTCCAAATCAAAGCTTAGCGCGAAGACATCACCTTCAGTTCACATCAGAACTAATCGTTTCTTCAGATTTGCTGGTTCTGAGCAACATTCCACACTACACCATTCTCCGTCTCATTCACCTTAGTTACACCATACATTTAGTGTTAAAGTTAGTCTAGTTTTAATTTGTTTAGTAATAAATCTTTAAACTTATGAACTCAACTCTCTCTTCTGTTGTCTCTGAGTGAATACGAAGCGGTTACATAATCCCTGCAATAAAAAGTTCCAATCTTCTGGTTAAAAATACCCAGAGTAGGTTGATTTCATATTTACTATGGAATCTTATGTCTTATGGCTTATTAAATAACATGTAAATTAAACTATTACAGAACGTAGATCGACCAGTAAATCGAGAGCTTCACTTTGTGGCTCGGCTCTCTCTTCGCCACCACAGATTGGTACAAGTATCACGGCAGATGCAGCACCAATCCGCCTACCAATTTCTAGATCCATCTTTCCCTCATTAGTGGAAAAGAACCCAAGATACTTCAACTTCTTCCTTTGGAGCAGGACCTTGTCCCTGACCTGGAGAAGACATTCTACCCTTTCCGATTCAGGACCATAATCTCAGAAGAGCTGAGTCCTCTGATGACTTGAGAACACCTCTACTGACTCAATTCATTGAGGAGGACCCTTATTTTTTCCTCTAAGGCTGAGCCCATGAAGCTCATGTCAGTCACTTTAATCCTGGATTTCATTCCATCACAATCCACACGTGTAGGTGAGGGTCGGAACACAGCCGCACCAGTAAAGAAGAGCTTTGCCTTTCAAACTGGCTCCTTCATCACAACAGACTAAAGCAACACGCTCAAGGATGAAGGTCTGATGTGTGTGTCTGCCTCTAACTCCATCCCCACACATTCTCCCTCTCCTGATAATAACTTTTTGCTTTCCTTGACGTTGGATGTGCTACTACTAGTTTACCCGTTTATTATAGATTCACTAGGATAAATACAATAAAGTTTATCTCTCACCTAATAGAATATTTACTAAGCAATCACAATGCAACCATATAATGTGTGTGTGCGTGCGCGTGCGTGCGTGTGCATGTGTGTGTGTGTGTGTGTGTGCGTGCGTGCGTGTGCGTGTGTGTGTGTGTGTGTGTGCGTGCGTGCGTGCGTGCGTGCGTGTGTGTGTGTGTGTGTGTGTGTGTGCGTGCGTGTGCGTGCGTGCGTGCGTGCGTGCGTGTGTGTGTGTGTGTGTGTGTGCGTGTGTGTCTGCTCGGTCTTCTCCATCCCCAGTGAGTCGTGGAGGATGGCTGCTTATACTGAGCCAGGATTCTCTGGAGGTTTCTTCCTGTTAAAAGGGAGTTTTCCTCTCCACTGTCGCTACATGCTTGCTTAGTATGAGGATTGCTGTATAGTCACTGACACTAGTCAGTGACTTGATGCAATTTGCTGGGTTCCTTACATCGGAAACATTTTTCTGATTGGCTTAATGAACTGACCTGAATTGGAATGTTTATTATGTGAAGTGCCTTGAGACGACTCTTGTCGTGATTTGGCGCTTTATAAATAAAACTGAATTAAATTGAATTAAATTGAATTGAATCCCACCCTCAGCCACAAACATGACACTTAAAGCCTTAACTTGAGGATGAGGCTCACTCCCAGCCCTGAGGGAGCAATCCATCTTTTCCCGTCTCTAACCCAGTGTCTCAGACTGGGAGCAGTCTAATCCTTAGCTGAAAACAGCCACAGTGCAAACCGAAGGCGCCATCTTACAAAAACATTTAGGTTTGTTTTGAATACATTACATCCACCTCCTGATTTTCTCATTTTGTGTTTTCTATAAAGTTTTTCGTTTCCTATCAACTTAAAATGGTCTCCAAAGTTCCCCTGCTCGGTTTACAGAAGACGGGCGGGCCTTTGACGCCCAGTAAATGTTTTTTATTATTCAGCTTACACTGTGGTCTGCCCAGTCTCATCCAGCCTAACAAACATTGATTAGTTCACATAATCAATGCACTCAATGACAATGATTTAGTGCGCTGCAGAAATGTATGGACTGAAATTCTCTTCAAACAGCAAATCCCTTTTTCGTGCATTCTTTGGATTTTATTATTTAGGTTCTCATGCAACAATAAATTGTGCAACTCTGCAGAGATAACAGACATTTCTCGTGAAGTGATGCTGAGATGAGACCAGATCTATTGAACATCTGTCAGATTTTTTAAAAAGTCAGTGTTACGTCCCCGACAAGAGGTGTTCAAATGTGAAGGAGGGGGCAACATAAGAAATGCGACGGTGGCGTTAAAATGGGTTTAATTGTTAGAAAAGGTTCTAAAAACAAGTGCAAACAGATGGAGAGCATTATTTAAATAATGCCAAACAAAAAAAATCAAGACTAAAAGGTTAATGTTTAAAGGCTGATTATCAACATTGAAACCCTGGTAAAAACTTTTCTTAAAGGTTTTACCAAACAGGAGTTTAAAATCTCTAAGTTGATAATAAAAACTGACGTACTACGACAACACCGAGTGTTTTCAAAACCCAAAGTCAGTAAACTACGATGTTAACCTTAAAAAGAATACATAAACCAAAAAGATCACATAGATCTTTTAAAATACACAAAAGGGGTTTAAAACAAAGCGTAAGGCCTGTAGGACAGCAGAACCCCCGCACTGCTGCCGCCCAGACTTCTTCTTCTGTTGTTTAATTGGGGGGTGGCAACCAACTTTCAGGTGCTTTTCCGCCACCTACTGGATGGGAGTGTGAGTTGAAGTGGGGAGTATCCTACCAAAAATAAAATTCTATCAAGTCTTCCACTTTCCCTTAAAAAGTCTATGACTAACATATGAACCACTACTCCCCCATTTAACAGAATATTCAAATCATATTTCTTATATCCTTTAACTTTTAATTTTTCAACTAACAATTTCCTGTTACCCACATATTTCCTACAAGTACATAATACATGTTCTACTGTTTCCCTGTCAAGTCCACAGTCACCGGTATTACGCCGTCCAAGAATAAAAAGCGTACTGTTCAACGCTGTATGTCCCATTCTCATCCTTGTTATCACTACTTGATTTCTGTTACTCGTGACATCCATTCTTCCAACCTTTCTCTTTAATTTGTATAAATGTCTTCCTTTCACGTCCCTTATCCATTGTTCTTGCCATTCATCCACAATCTGTTGTCTAATAACTGATTTCACCTCTGCAACACTATACGGAACCTCCATCACAGCATCCAGTTTCGTTGCCTGCTTTGCACAATAATCAGCTATTTCGTTTGCCTCCCAGAGTGCTGAACGCACGGCCGTTTTATCCCAGGTGTGGGTCACCAGCAGGATTCAGCTCAGCGGTGCTCCTCAGCAGCCTGGGAGAGAGGAGGGGCGGTGTCAGCCTGACCACCGGGGCTGGGTGATCCTGACTCCTGCGTCCCACTGGCCAGGATGGTAGCCGTCACAGTCAATGCAAGAATGAATTTTATTTTCCTTTTGTCAAATGAATGCACGCTACCCAAATTGTACCACTAGGTGGCAGTGTTTATCAGCTTTTCTTTCGCTATGAAAGCAGGGAAAGGCCTCTGATGGTCTAGTCAGTGTTTCACTCTCATTTCTTTGGATTTAAACTATTATGAGTAAACAAATTAGAAGAGATGAGCTCAAATATGACTTTTTTTTACTCCCGAAAAAGAATTAGACTAAATGCATTTAGATGCAATATTAATCATGCAACCACAAAACTATAAAAAATGCAACTTAACAAATAGATGCGGTCAAGTTTGGCATGTAAGAAAAACCCTTTAAATGTTGTAGAGGAAGGTTTAGGGGAATACCACGACACGCCCGCTTGTATAACTGCTCTGACCTTTCACCCCACCGTAAAATCACAGCAGGAAAAACCCCAAAGTGAGCCGTGTAACTTTTCCACTCCTGCTGTAGCCATGCATGACCAGGTCGTGTAATGAATGTTGATAAAGTAGAAAAGCTGGTTTAATCAGGACGGATCGCTGTGCAGAGGTGGAGAATGTCAGGGAGAGCAGGCACAGCTGCTTAGTGAGAAATCCAATATTGACTGTCGGGATAAATGTCCTGCATATTCTCTCATCTGTCCCAGGGGCCGTGGTATTATGCTTCTCGCGTTAGTGCTCCTAATTGGATTAAAAACGGCTTGTTATCGGGAGAAAAATGACTGAGAAAACTATCGTGATCATCGCCTCTCAACAGCGTTGGCTCCCAGAGCTGAAGAGGTGAAGTAATTGCCTTTACTTTGGAAAATGTCAGAACAGTTGACGCGTCCATGCACGCACGCACGCACGCACACACAAACAGCTGCACACTTTACGGTTTTTCTGAATTTAGAAAGAAAAATCTCATCAAAGTTGAGCTTTTCTTGCATTTATTTTCTGCTGTTTACTCTTAATCTTTTCAAGCTTGTGACTTTGTGCACATATTCTCACGCCAAATGTGCGCGCGCTTCTGTACGCAGCCACGAAAGCGTGCACGAACAGAAATGAAACCGACAAATCCATCAGACGTCCACCGGGTTTTGGTTTGTGCACCACCAGGAGCGCCCGTTAACAGAAAACAAATGCCTGACGTCACAAAGCTGACAGAATCTCATTCGCACTGACACACTGCTTAAATTACACATAAGAGCCCTGATGACATCATCATTAAATATTGATTTTTTAAGCGTGGAAGAAGGAGAAGAAAACAAACAATCCATGCAAATTCAGCAGGTGAGAGGATTCAGACTGATGAAAAGAAAAAGTGGTGGAAAAATGCTTCTCGTGAAGGAAATATGAACGGAGGAGAAGGATAGGAAAGGAGGGATGAGGAGGTAGGTGAGAGGGAAAGGATTGGGGGAGTAGAAAGAGGTTTAAGGCTGAGGCTCAGAGCAGATGTTAGCGTTGATGATGATGGATGCAGGTTGTTGAGATGCAGACTTGTTATCATGAGAGGCACTAGCGGCACACTTTTCCCCCAGATGTCACATTTTGTGTGTGTGTGTGTGTGTGTGTAGGGGGGGGGGGGGTGTATAGCTGAAGTAGAGAAACAGAAATGGTGAAACAAACAACCCACATGTTGAAATGAGCTAATAAATGTGATGAAGTTGTACATTTTTAGTGCTTTTAACCGACCTAATCTCCATGACCGTCTGAACCAACATCACAGCAGCGAACAGTTCCAGCAGAGGGGAGTTTAGAGGCTGACTGGCTGAGAAGAGGCTAATGAACAACCATCTTTCATGCTCTTAGGTGTAGAGATGGCGTGAGGGGGAAAAACTTCCTCTAATGGTCTAAATTGGGTTAATTTGAAGATTTTTCACCTTGATCTCCCAGAAGAGTGAGGTCACATTCTCCGCTGTTAAAGCGCACGTCACCAGGTTACCGACATTTACAAAGCACCACACGGGTGGTCTGTGTCTGGGAGGGGTGAATGGGGACACGCTGAGCGGCAGTAGCCTGCCCTGCTCTCTAACTAACCAGATAAAAGGTGCAGGACAGAAACACGTCAGTAATTGATTGCTAATTGGTTCTTTACTTGTCCTCTATTGTGTCCTGACAGACCTTTACTCCAGCCTGGCAATTCACGCTCCGCAGCCTGGAAGAGAATAAGCAACCAAAGACACAGGCTGCATGCAGCTCCTGCAGAAATATCCCGATAATGCATCTGCGATCGTCCTTTTCTTGCATTTAAAAGCAGAAAACTTCACATGTTCTTCCTCTTCCGGTGTACAGTAGGTGTTACAGCAGATACGCCGTCTCCACTAAGCTGCAACAACCGCATCTCTCTCCCTCTCTCATCAGTGCGTGAGAAATTGCCTAATGAGAAATGGGTCGCACATTTCCACAAACTCATTAACCCGATAGAGAGTGAGACTAATTGCAGCGTTTGGGTAATGGGATTTCACATCTGCTACTGCAGTCCAGGACGCAGCAGTCAGCACAGGGCCGGATCTGCTGGGCCGAGCCTGGATCAGGGCCGTACCGAGGAGCTCACGCATTCAGATGGTTACTGGGTGGATTAAAGGGCTTAACCATCCGCATGCCTTTACAGGGTGGGGGTGGGGGGGGGGGGGGGGTGCTTTTTATTCTGGAACAAGTATACACTCGACCGGAAAAGGGTGGCTTGCCAACTCCGGGTCGGGGGAGAGGTCCCACCTCAAGTGGAGGAGTTTAAGTATCTCGGGGTCTTGTTCACGAGTGAGGGTAGGAGGGATCGGGAGATCGACAGGCGGATCGGTTCGGCGTCTGCAGTGATGCGGACGCTGAGCCGATCTGTCGTGGTGAAGAGGGAGCTGAGCCAGAAAGCCAGGCTCTCGATTTACCGGTCCATCTACGTCCCAATCCTCACCTATGGTCATGAGCTTTGGGTGATGACCGAAAGAACGAGATCGCGGATACAAGCGGCCGAAATGAGTTTCCTCCGTAGGGTTGCCGGGCTCAGCCTTAGAGATAGGGTGAGGAGCTCGGACATTCGGGAGGGACTCGGAGTAGAACCGCTGCTCCTCCGGATCGAAAGGAGTCAGTTGAGGTGGTTTGGGCATCTGGTCAGGATGCCTCCTGGACGCCTCCTTGGGGAGGTGTTTCGGGCATGTCCTGCCAGCAGGAGGCCACCGGGTCGACCCAGGACACGTTGGAGAGGTTACATCTCCAATCTGGTCCGGGAACGCCTTGGGGTCCTGCCGGAGGAGCTGGTGGAGGTGGCCGGGGAGAGGACGGTCTGGAGCTCCCTGGTTGGGATGCTGCCCCCGCGACCCGGACCCAGACAAGCGGAGGAAGACGACGACGACGAATATTCTTCTGTTAACTATAATTAATCTTTTGTTTAACCTCCCTGCATTGTTACAGAAACTCCAATTATAAGTTTACAGGCAGTGGGACTGCTTATGGTGAAGCCATATCTCATCAATTACCGTGCCGTGACCATAAATTGGCCTCAGCGCTGGCAACGAGATGAGGTTAACACGCTGATTAATCTGAGCTGCTGTGATTTCAGGCTCAAGCTGACACTTATACTCTCTGAGTGAGGCGCGCTCACGTCCATAATGGAAAAATTGTATTTACCTCATTCAGAGCTGCTTCTGATTAAATCCCTCATCAGGGGTCTTTGATATTAAGGGAAGGTCCCACTCAGGTGAACGTCTGAGGCGCAGAAGTGAAACAAATTAATATTTGTCCATATTTAGATTGGAATTCAGGTGTTTCTATTGTGGTTAACAGTATTTATAAATACTATTTACATATTTACTCGGTTCTAGGAAGATAGTGATGCATTTATAAATATTCCAGACACTTTTGGATTGGGATCTTATATTTTGAAGTATTTCATTTAAACTATTCGTCAAAGCTCACACGTTATGTCTATTAACAGATGTTTTTAGCTGATGCTGCGCTATTATTATAATCAGATTTAAAACAGAAAATTCCAGAAATTAATTAAAACTGATTGCAGTAAATTGGATTTTTGCTCAATGGCTGTGTGTTTATTCACTGTTATCCGTTTAGGTTACACTTTACAATCAGGGTTGCGTTATTAATATTATATTAAGTGCATTATTAAGCATTAATAAATAATTGAAAGAAGTATTAACAATTGCTTAACCATATTATGTAGTGTAATGTTAATAAAGGGACCCTTTGTTTATGAACGCTCAGTAATGCAGTAAGTAAGGTTAAGAACAGGATCCTTATTGTAGAGTTACCTAATCGTGTTTTTTTGGGGGGGTGGGGGGTGGGGGGGGGGAACTGAAATTGAAAATGATCCAGAGACTGTAGTGTTCCCATGATTTGCAGACCCTGGTTTAAAATCATTTTTTTAATTATTTTAAACCATTTATTCAAATTTAAAACAACGTAAAGGATAAAGAAAACAAAGTAATGCCCAATCAATTGTGAAAGTGTTTCATGCTGTTGTCTCAAAATGTCAACATTTATGGTTTCAGGCCCAAATATTTGAGAAAAAAAGTCAATCTGCT
The DNA here is from genome assembly GCF_043380555.1 of Nothobranchius furzeri. Classification (NCBI taxonomy): domain Eukaryota; kingdom Metazoa; phylum Chordata; class Actinopteri; order Cyprinodontiformes; family Nothobranchiidae; genus Nothobranchius; species Nothobranchius furzeri. The sequence goes on along the minus strand of NC_091757.1, from coordinate 54,489,111 downwards.
TAATAATTATTAACTTAAACCCACTTTCTAAATGATTTTTGCAAGATTCTAACTCAGTTTCATGTTTTATTTTTCCACCAGATTCATTTATTCCATCTAATCCCAAATGTTAGCCTCTCCGGAGCACAGAGGTATTTAGCCCTCTGATGCATGAATTATGAAATCTTCAACCAAGATTTTTTAAACAATTTTTTTCATTCATCTTTAGGTGTGAATGAAACAAATTTCAACCAATATTTTTTGCACCATTTTGTTAATTTACAAATACTTTATTACATGCCCAGCTCAGTGGACAGCGTGCATTCTGAACATGAAATGTGTTGGCTTGACTTGCTGAAGTCCAAATGGAGGGGCTCACATGCAATAAAGTCTTCAACAGCTGTGCTTAATAGCAAAAATAAATAAATAACAATTTTGAGTACCTGTCCACTGTAGTGAGCATTATGCATCAAAGGGTTAAGGAAGGTGCGTAGTGCGTCCGTGCCTGATGACCGTCATGGTTAAACACGATGACGTCACGTCGTTACCGCTGCCGCCCAGCAGCCTCCCGAAAGCTTTAACTGTGTTTTCTGACTGAAACGGTCACAAACGTCTCTGCAGGAGCAGCGACACTAAACCACTACATCTCAGTATGATCTGTAGAAGCTGACACAAAAATGCTGTCTCTGCAGGATAATCCGGAGTGAATATTAAATAAGTCAGCGCTGTTTTGACATTCTTGAAAAGTACTTTTATTTGTGTGTTCGTTTGAAATCGGTACAAAGCCGTCTGCGTGGCGCGTTTCGGTGTGAGATCAAACATTTAAGAAATGACTCAAGTAAAATCACATACAGTAAGTTAAACATGTCACAAATAAGACCAGCGTGTACAGCAAGAATGTTTCATCTACACAAAACATCCTAAAACAGACCGAGAGACCGGGTTTTCCCTTTGTCTATGTTTGTCCCACCTCCAGGTGAGACTCGGATTATTATTATTATTATTATTATTATTATTATTATTATTATTATTATTATTAAAGGAACTCTGAATGGGCATCGCTCTCCTTTTAATTATAAGCCTAAATCCACACAGCGCGCGCCTCAGACCCGGTAAAGTCTCCATCAGTGTGAAAAGTGCGCGCGCGTGCGTGTGTGCGTGTGTGTGTGGGTGGGTGAATGGGGGGGGGCGGACTCGTACCAAACTCCAACCATATAAATATCCGTTTAACATAACACAACGTCACCCAAATACAACAACGTGTGCGTAAAGACACGTTCATCAAACATAGACACAACGATTGTTTGGCTCTCAGTAGTCAGGACCTAGAATCTAGAGATCGTTACAGTATTCATCATCAGTTGTTGCTCAAATCCATTTGAAACAAGATAAACAACCAAAAAAAATCGTTTTTCCACCTTCATCGTGTCCGATTGTTCTGTCCTTTTATTTTCTGGTCACGTTCAGTTCCATTCTCTCGCATTTCGCATTTCTTTCTCTGGTCTGGATCTAAACTGAGTAAAACAGAAAAAGAAGCCGCAGGGAGGCGCTGAGAGGAGCGGGATGCGGTGCGGTAGGGTGAGAAGTCACTAAGTGAAACTCATGGACACTGTGTGCTCCAGCGCTTTGCGCCTCAGTGAGGCGATGCTTGTCCCTCTCCACATGTCACTGTCCGGGGAGCTACAAAGCTGCGGGGAGCCCGGTACGTTCGTGGGGCCGGAGAGAGACGCCGACATTCCGGGGAAAGGCGTCTGGTAGAGGTGGGACTGCAGACCGGAGCCGTTGGAGGACAGGCCGTTGGAAAGACCCATGGAGTTCGGCGGAGGGCCTGGGCCCAGGCTGCACTGTGACAGAGACTGCGCCATGCCCGGCTGGCGACCCAGGGCCGGCGGGAGCTGCAGCTGGGAGACCCCGGGCATCCCCGTGGCCCAGCGCGAGTCGTTGGCGTGGAACGAGCACAGGCTGTTCTCCATGGCGGCCGCGGCAGAGAACTGTGGAAGGCCCGGCGTGGGGAGCAGCGTCCCCGGGGCGCGGAAAACGTTGGTGGTCTTCTTCCGTTTCTTCCACTTGGCGCGTCTGTTCTGGAACCAAACCTGGAAGCAACGGGACAGGACGCACGTGACCGAAGGCACGGAGAAAAAAAACTATGACAGCTAACAAAAAGGAAGTTCTGTCCTAACTTTGGCCGCAAAACAAAATAATAGTTTAGTAAATAAAATATGTTTACATGCTGGTAAAAATGAAAGCATTAATGCTAATTTAAAAATAAACAGGAAATAAACAGCGAAATCATTCTGTTTCATTAATCAGCAGAATTTCAAACCCGCATATCTTGTAAATGTTGTATTACTAATAAAAGATGGCTTCTGATCTTAATGTGCCTTTTTTACATCAACGCTTTTATGTAATTTAATATTTCTAAAGGTTTTACTGAATAAATGCTGTAGTTCAAACACACATCCCACGTTTCTTCAGACAGTTGTGACGAAAATTAAACTCGCCTCAATTGAGCTAAAGAGAGAAACGCGCACACACACCAACAATGCGTTTCAGAAACGCACGCGCAGCGCCTTTCGGCTTTCTAAAGATTTCATCATCTTCAAGGTTGTGATTAATGCGCGCGTGAGGCCGCGAGTCGATGCCACCATATTAAAAAGTGAAATCTCGCTCTCATTCCGCTCAGCCAGCCGTGAAACGTCGCCCAAACCCATTACGCACGAGGGGTAAAGAAAATGCAATTTCTCATTCCATTAAAAAAAAGTACAATATATTCTTGAGTCCTATTAAGACGTCGCTGATGGAGCATTTTAAAGGAGCGGCTGCAGAGGCGTGAACAACCCGCACGCCCACCTGCACGCATGTTTACCAACAGCAGCGGGCGGGATTCTTGGAATATGCAGAATTGATTATTAAGGTGACTAATGATTGTTCTGCTTTTATTGCTTTCAGAGGGATAATTTACATGAATTTCACATCACTGTTTAATAACCCGTTCAGTGTTATAAATAAGGCTGAGATTGGTTCACAATGTGTTTGGTTCCTAAAATCCTTGAAGAAATACGTTACAGTATGCATTATGGTTTGAGGGAAATGGTTAATTTTTATGAACTTGTAATTTTAGAGAAACGTTTTCATTGATGTTTCTATTTATTGAAAAATGTATTGATCAATTTCAGAAATGTCTAACAAAACAGGGATGTTCGGACAGGAAATAATCTATATTGTTTGAAATAAAAAAAGAGAAACGTATTTAATTTATGAAGTTATGATAATGTTGCAACACAAAATAGTTTATTCTAAAAAAGAAGAGCAACTAACACAAGTACAGTTAAGTAAACCACAGAGAAAAGCGTGAAGCCTGTAATTCAGCACCACGGACAGAGCCACTGAATACGTTTGAATTTGATTTTGTTTATTTTCACTTTAATTTCGTTATTTTTTAATCATTTAATTGAAGGAAAAATAATTCCAATTTAGAGTCTGAAACGACAAATACATCAGGGTTGGATAATCGGTGGAATCAGCGCGCGCGATAATATTTTGTAAATTGTACCATTATTATTATTATTATTATTTCATAAATTAAGATATTATGACAAATAGCTGTGAGGAAATTGTGCTAAACTAAAAAAAAACACGTTTCTGTATGTAGCGCGTGTCTTCTTGGCGTGTTTTAGACATCAAATCCAGACTCAAAGCACCATCCATGTTCGGGTGCTTACCTGGACTCTAGACTCGGTGAGGCCGATCCTCAGCGCCAGTTCCTCCCTCATGAAGATGTCGGGGTAGTGGGTTTTGGCGAAGCTGCGCTCCAGCTCGTTCAGCTGAGCCGGAGTGAAGCGCGTCCGGTGCCGCTTCTGTTTCTGCTGGCTGGCGGACTGACTGGAGTTCTGCTGCGGTTGCTGCTGCTGCTTCTCCTGCTCCTTCCCGTTCACCGGCATGCCGGCGGAGTTGGATCCCACAGTGGTGATGTCTTCGCTGGGCAAAAGGGTGGTTCCCTCCACGGTGTCCGAACCAGGGGCCATGTCTCCCGGATGCCCCTGGTCCGGAACTCCACCTCCCAGCCGGCACTTGAGAGCTTCTCTGTGTCCGAGCAGCTCTGCAGCATCCTTCATCCCTGAGAGGACAATGAGGAACATTTTGAGCCTTGATATAACAAACTTCAACTCAGCATTTTCAATGAAAACAACACGTAATACTCTTTCATCTTTGTTTAGAGATAAACTGCAGATATTGGCAAATTGACGCATTTCTTCTGCGGATAAGGCTGCTAATAAATTGCCAAAATGATTACTTCGACCAGCGATAAATTACTTAACACAATTAACTTCACTTCCTAGCTTCAGAAGATTAAACAAGAAGTTGGAATCTTACACTGGAGTTTAGGGCCGGAGTTTAGTGATGATAACTCACCGAGCCGAGCATCCAGGAGGTCGGCATGAGAGAGCATGGCGTACCGCTCCAGGGCGAAATGCCTCCCAAAAAAACCCTGCAACTTTAGGGCAATTTAAAAAGTATATATGGTCTAAATGAACGAAAATTCGGGTTGTGGTTAAAAAAGGAGGTCCCTTGCATTATAATGTCCTTTAGAGCGACGGGGAGGCGCTTATTAGTTGAAAGAACCCGTGAGCTTAGGAGCCAATCAGAGCACGCGCCCGGAAATGTCAGCAACATGACTCCCCCTCCTCCCCCTTTTTTTTAAACACACATGCACGCGCGTCAGGATGCGCGCGCAGACCCATGAAACACCACAATTAAATCTTGTGCCATTCCATCCTCTGATTTATTAGCTTTTCGTGCTGAAATTATTCCACGTTTAACATCTTAATGTGTTTGTTTAATCTCATGTAATTAAAAAAATCATGATTTTTTTAGGTAAACGTGTAAATATATCTTCTGAAGGTCAAAACTCCGCGCCTTGGTGTGCTTGTGCGCAATTTGGTCCATAAATTGCGCCAAGAAACAAAATAAAACCCAAATGTGCAAAAACACAAATTTAGTATTTTTGAAAACTCTTCCACAAACGAAAACTAAATTAATAAAGTTAACATATGTGTCTTTTTTTAAACTTAAGAGGAAGAAAATGGTCAATTGTCTCTTTTTCGTTATGAAAGGAAAACAAAAAAGTCCTTTTGTGGACCGGACCTCCATCCAGCCTCCCCTCCCGTGTATGGACCACAAACAAAACAAATACAGCCTCCGCTTCCCCGTGGCAGGCGATTTGTGCAGACAAATGGAGGAAATAAATAAATAAAGGAGAACAGATGGATTTAAACTCCGCTAGTGATCGGCCGCTTTAACTCCCATCGACTTTTCATCAACTCGGGTGCAATTAAAGGTATTTAGGCTTGTTTGGCTCAAACAAAATCAGACGTGGTGGACCCTGAACGCCTGTGCCCCTTTAGCAGAGGTCCATAAGTAGGTCTATTATATAATTAACAGGACAGTCATTGATCTGCGCTCCACTCCTGCTGCAGACAGCGCTGGTTAGCTGCTGGCAGATGTCAGGGTAACCCTGGTGAATAGACCACCCCCCGGGACTAAATAGGTTTCTCTGCAGCCGCACAATGGAGGCGTCCGAGCGAGGACCCGTCTCTCCTCTTCAGCACCACATGGAGGCGGCTCATCTTTTGTGCTCCTCGACAGTAATCTACTGGGACGCAGAGAGGTGGCCTGTGTGTGGCACAGCGTGAAAACTTAAGGAAACGGGCCGGTGCGTGGTCCACTGAGATGGAGAAAAGCTGCAAGCAGATCCCGGAAGGTATGCGGGAGAAGCAATCACCAGCAGAGGCTCGGTTCTTTCGATTCAGACGTGTTTGAGGAGAGAGGACCGAGAAGAGGGGATGTCTTTCTGCTGGGAGTTGTCGGCCCATGCCAACGTTGGTTAAAGGCCCGAGGCGCAGCCGGGGATGCTTTAGAAGACGTTTGATTTCCAGGATCACAACATCTGATGTTGCAGTGAAGAAGGGGTGAAAATAAACGATTTCTAACTGTATTCCAATCAGAGTGGGTTAATTTGAAGGATGGTAAAACAGTTTATCAAAGGCTGAAAAGCAATATTTGTAAAGTAAATACATTTTTTAAATAAAGCCAGGTCTGAGTTGAACAGAAAATATTTTACAGAGCAATAATTGTGATGTGTTTAACCCCAAATAACTCAACTTATTGATCGTTATGATCAAACTGCATCTATTTTTCTTGATAAAATCTAAATAAGATGGTGACAAAAACATTTGCTCAGCAGTTCTAAAACAATAAGACAAGTTATGATTAGTGTCGCTTCAGAGATTTCATGCTGAAAATAAAATAAAACCCAAGAAAGCTTACTTATTTCCGTCCGTCCGTCCGTGTGTGTGTGTGTGTGTGTGTGTGTGTGTGTGTGTGTGTGTGTGTGTGTGTGACTTATCGCTATAATAAGCGCAAACCTATATGAAGCGACTCTATGTCTCACTCAGCCTCCCTAACTGGACCACATCAATCCCCCCCCCCCCCCCCCCCCCCCCCCCCAGTAAAAACACGCTCCCATACGATCCTCCCGGGTTAATGCGGCGCATCTGAGTGCGGAACGGCTGTTTACACGCCAGGAGACACTTTTAATGGAAGCGCACCAAAAAACAAATGCAATTTTGTAAAGTCATTTCAAAGATCAAGAATTCCGTGTCTTCCGTCTCCGCGGTTTTTAGCAATCAAGCTGCGTTAAATCCATTGCTCATCTTGGCCTGTGCACAACACGTTACCCAGAAGCAGGAGCGCTTACGCACAACAAGCCTGCAGCTTGCGCACTGCAGGAGGCGAGGCGAGTCCACCCCCGTTCTTTTTTTATGCTCGGGCCTAATGCGTCGCCTCGCAGGTAGCTGCATTCACTCAGTTCTACAAATCTTAAAGGAAAATCGATTTTCGGTCTGCAGGAACAGCCGTGGAGCAAATCACAGTGTTGTTTTGTGTGTGTGTGTGTGTGTGTGTGTGTGTGTGTGTGTGCAGGTGATTTGGCAGTCAGAGGAATAAGAAAGCAGACTATTAACAGCGATGCGTCCGAGCTGCAGAGACCCCCCCCCCCCCAAGAAAAACCCTTAAGAGGTTTTCCTGTTCGGCCACCCAGCCTGCCTGCACCTCTCCGCGCATCTTATGCCCCAATTAGGCCCGCTGCCCTCCGCATGGTGTCCGCTGCTGCTTGATGCGGAGCACAGGGTGGTAATCACGGCGTCAAATAAAATAATCAGCAAAGAAGAGCCATTTCTTTAATGAGTCAGAAGAAGCGCGTGTCACGGAGAAGGCGGTGTGGTGACGTCAGGAGTTTATTTTAGAGAGGGAGAGAGAGAGAGAGAGAGAGAGAGATTTACATATTGTCTCTGCAGCTTTCAAAGCATCTCATTATTGCTGTTAATATTTGACCCCGTGCACACGCAGGTGCGCTATGTTTAGCATCACCTGTAATAAAAGAACCTCAGTGAAGAGCTTCGGGTTCAAGTGAGAAGCGCCTGCAGAGCTAAGTTAGAGGGAGTCTATCAACAACCTTATTGGTTTAATTTATGCAAAGACAAACACGTCATTAATGCACAAACACTCCATGGCTGTGCCATCCTCTGGCTCCTGAAGGTTTATTTATAGGCATCTGTTGTACGTTCTTCCTGTGTTTGTCTTCAAATTCCATTTTTGGTTCTTTTTTAAACACAAATAAGGTTGTTCTTTGCCTTGCTGATGTTTCGTTTGCGGCTGCAAAGATCTTCAGAGCTGACGCTGATGGTGGCGTCACTTCCTGCTCCCTATGCCCGTGGATAAACGCAAACAAACGTCAGCAAGGCAAAGAACAACCTTATTTGTATTTATAGGCCTTAGAAATAAACGTATAGGGTCCAATTCATGAAGAAATTCATATTTTGTTTGATGCATTAAAACTTTTCTGCTGATGAACACAAGCTTTATGATACTGGGATGGTTAATTGATTATAGTGGTTGAAATGATCAGATTTGGAATGAACTTTACTATTTTTACACATAGAATGATCCAAAAGCCTTCAAGGTTATCGAAGTATCAAACAAATCATCAACCTAAAGCTTCTGGAATACCAAAACATGATTATTAGGATAAAAACACACGAGAAGGTCCACTGAAAGTCAACTGGATCTGCGTCACTTTAAGATTTCTATTTTTGAAAGTATCCAAATTAACATTTACTGGCATTTCTGCCATCACCACATATCAATGTCAACAAAATGCAATTTGAGAGAATTTTATGGTTTTTGTTTTTAACTGGATGTTTTGGGAATGCGGGTTAAGAGCCAGGAGCAAAACAAACCTGTACTAAAGTGTCTTGACAGCTTATTGGCTGGGAAGATCTCCGGAGGTGGTGCAGTAGGGCTCTGATAAAAGCCTGATTCCAGGTCATCACTAGCCTGTTCTGTTTTCATCACGCTGTGTTTTACACCACCATGACAGAACTGATACTTCTGCTTTTGCTGCGAGGCACAAACATTTTATCATTAATGCAAATTATCTAGTGAAGGCTTTATAAGTCAGCTAAAGCAGGATTTATGATAAATGACCCGCACTTGTATAGCGCCTCTCAGAGTAAGGACTCCAAAGCGCTTTACACTACAGTGTATCATTCATCCATTCACACACACATTCACACACTGGAGGTGATGAGCTACGATGTAGCCACAGCTGCCCTGGGGCGCACTGACAGAGGCGAGGCTGCCGAGCACTGGCGCCACCGGTCCCTCTGACCACCACCAGCAGGCAAGGTGGGTTAAGTGTCTTGCCCAAGGACACAACAGCAGAATTCTCTGTCCGGAGCCGGGATCGAACCTGCAACCTTCCGATTACTGGACAACCCGCTCCACCTGTTGAGCTACTGCTGCCCCCATTATTTGCATTTTGCTATCAAACAAACAAAAATCACAGTTGGAAATGGAAAGGCAGACGGGGAGGTAAGCTTCAACTGGTGTAGCACTTCAGTAAATAAATAATCAAACAAATAAATAAATAAACAAACCCTTCCACATAGCCTATTATAAGAAATTAATGACTTTTTTTCAATTTTATCAGTATTTTAAAATCGTGACGTTGCGTCGCAAACTTCACCCCAAAATTCTGCAGATGTATTATTTTTTCTTTCGTATTTAAGTCACAAGTGAAACACGTCGTTGAAGGATTTGGTCTCTCCTGTCTGTCAGCTCGACTCTTCCTCTTGTTCTGCTTCATCTATTAGAATATGTTCTTTCTTAAGTCCGGTCATTAGTGGCTCTATTACTGCAGCTCCATCATTAGGAGGCTGTGATGCATCACTGAAGGCAATAAGACCCTCGGACTGTGAAGGAAGCCTTTCCTAACCCAGCGGATGTCAGAATAAAGCTGTCTGGTTTTTATTTGGGACAGAACAGAGCTGCTTTGGGGGGATTTTGGAGAATACGGTGAGAATAAGTTGAACACACACATTTTCACCCTGAAAGAGCAGAAAAGGAGGAGGACTTGGGTCAGTAGTGCCTCTGAGTGGCTTGAAATTAGAAACATGTGCTGCTAATTATGAAACTGCAGCAAAGCCACATCGTGCAATTTAATGCCTCAGCAAATTAAAGAATAAGTGGGATCAGTCTCTTTGACCTTGCTCAGCGTGACTTGGTCCACACCTGATGTGTGAGTCAGTCACTCTGAGACTTTGGGAACCCTGCAGTGAACACAGTCAGGCCTGCAAAACATCTTAAATCAATAACATAAAAAAGCCACATTGCATCACATGTTTTCGTGTGTTTTGATTGTGTTCCTCACCGCCAGCTCGCCTCGTCTCTCACTCCCCCACCCATCCATTCTCTTTATCTTCCTCTCCTCTCTCATCCCTCCTCTCTGCCACATTTCTGCTGCGTCTCTGCTCAACACCGAGCGCCACCCCTCCCAAGATTAATTGATCATCAATTTAGCTCTAATTTGGACCAAGTCAGCTGGTAAATGGGGCAGTTTTCCCTGATTGTTAGTGAAATGTGTGCAAGTACATTGATAAATTTAGATTATTTATCAATTACAACCAAATGAACTAAATCTATTGAATAAATTCCGCCCTGATTGCCATAATAGAGTTTGAAAATATGGCTATTGATAATGATTCTGGCTAACAGTCTCTTCCGGTCGTGGCTTGCCGGCTTGTCGGAATGACAACACAAAAGCCATTTTTCATGGAATCAGCTGAGTGACTGCCAGGCCGATCTTTCATTAATCAGTCGCATTACGGAGCTGATCCGCGGCGATATGCGACGCTTTCCTGGGAAAGACTCAAACACTTTGTCATATTTTGTGTCAATTACCAGTCATTTGGTTGTGTTCCATCAAGACATCTTGTAATAGTTAACATATGCTAAGGTAAGGCTCTCCTGTCCCACCTTCCTGAGGAGGATGCTGTCTCTGTTTGGGCTGATGATAAAATGCGCCCTGCTTTTAATTTCTGATGTTTTTTCCTGCAGAGCTGAGACGCTTATGGGAAGGGTGGGGCAGGGGGCTTTTTAAATGGACCTGCCACCATGTTTTTCCAAAGTTAATGGAAAAGCGGCTTGCTGGAAAATAGAAGAGGGGAGGGGGGGGGGACTGGAATTAGGTTCAGAGGCTTTCACACACAATAACAAGGGATAAGTATGAGCTGCGGACCAATTTCCACACAGACATAAATATTAGTGCTGTCATTTTGTCACAGGATGAATATTTTACCAAAAGAAGTAGTTTTATATTCATATACGGTCACAAATGTACTTAAAATGTATTTAAACAAGAACTAAAACCCAAATGTAAAGTGCGGTGTAAAGCATTTGTCCTTAAATGAGACTTGTTTGGACTCTGCGGCCTGCTGGAGAGGAAGGAAGAATCAGACAAAAGTGCATTATCAGCCTTTCTCTTCTTTAATCAATGATATGAGCCCGGGTGCACCAATCATGGCTGCTGAAAGCAACATAATGATCAGCATTTAGACTGGGCAGGTAAACCAGGAGGATGTGGAGCCAACACAGGGGCCAAATGCAGGTGAATTAACCCAGTCCAGATCTAATATGCTGGTGTCAGCTCTGGTTAGGACATGGCTAGCTGTAGCCTGTATTGGCAGTGGCATAGCGTCCAACACTGTCTTCCTCATATGCCAGCAGGTAGCTATCTATAATCGATGGCCACTTTTAATTGGACAAGCTGTCTGTTGGGGGGTACTGCATTTACCCCTTAAATAGGTTACGGGTGTTGGACGTTTCTCTATCAGCTGAACGGCAGTTAAATGTGATCTCCTGTTTATTAAATATTGCATAAATGTGTCCTTTTTGTATGAATGTACATGGTTGCATCTGGAATGCAAAATATATGTTTTTATGCTCATTTTTTGGTTAAAGACACACAAATGCATCTTTTCCAGTCTCACAACATATTTTCTGCACAAAATGGTCAATTATAATAGTATATAATGGACTAATTTAAATAAAACTGCTCAAAAACAGTCAAGTGTTGGAAGGGAAAGAAGCTTAAGCAAAGAGTGGTTGTTATACAAATAAAGTCTGTAAGATCTCTGGAAATATGAGATCTGTGTTTGACTGCAGTTTAGACTGAAATATCTTCACTAATAAATGAAACCAGCTGCTGTTAGCCTCATTTCCACAAGGCAAAGAGGTCAGAGGAGTGGAGAAATGGGAATTAGTTCTCTCTAAGCTGGAACGACCTATTGTTGCTTGGTTGAAAAGCTTTTCATTCTGTGTCCACTGTTAATTATTTCCTCCCGTTCAGAAGAAGAAGATTACTGCTTTATGTTTCTTAGGTCAAAACACACCTTTCTTCTTTATTTTGACTGATAATTTCAAACTTAGAGGTAAAAGAACAAATGCATCTCCTATTTCGTTTGGTACTTTTTAAATTTTACATGTATTTTCTTCTTTTTCAAAATCCCAAACCTTATTCTGGGATTTTCTTTTCCTTTCTGGAGTTCCTCCTTTGTCAGAGCGGCGGCGAGGGAGCTGGAAGCTTGGAGACGGAGGGCCACTGGTCGACACGCTGCATTTTGCGCAGCCACTAATTGATATTGAACGAGCTGCTGGTGAGGAGTGCGCAGGGCCACTGCTGGCTAATCTATGCTTTAATCAGGGTGTGTAATGAGAGTGGCGGCACGCTTGGGAAGAAAGGAGACTTATAAGGGACGTCTGTCGGGGAGGAAAAATGCTCTGACTGTCTCAGTTAAATAAGAAAACCACGAGAGTGCGTGGGCGCCGCCGGAACAAAGCGCTGTCCAAGGTGCTGAACGTGTGGACGCACACAGCAGGAACAGGTGACCTTTAACTGCAATCGTGAGCCAAAAAATAAAATAAAGATTCCTGAAGTCCTTCTTGTTAAATTTCACACTATAATGTACTCTCAGCTCGCGCGCTAATTAGTGGCCGGTGCTGCGGCTGCAGCAGAACAATCGGAGCCGAAGAGAAAGGAAAGAAGAGAGGCAAGAGGAAGGCGGGCCGCAGGCTGAATAGCAAGTGGAACATTAGTAGAGGTGTGTGTAGGAACACTGTCAGGCAATTAACAGCGCATTAGAGTTAACACACACACACACACACACACACACACACACGCACACACACACACACACGCACACACACACACACACACACACACACACACTCAGGGCTGCGCTGCATAGATTGCACTGTATTTATTTATTTAGACAAATAAAATATGAGAGGCACACGGAATTTAAAAAAAATTGAACGCTTGAGCAATCATCACTGAGCACTTGCTGGGTTTTTATTGTCTGACATAATTTCTCTACTCTCTGGGAAAGAGAGTCAAGCAGAAACCCGGGGCAGCCGTGCACCATTTTCCACCAGCGGATCAGAAAAAAAAGTGTCTGACAGTCTTCCTGCAGCCGAGATTAGCCTCATCCCTCCGGTGTCAGTGACGACCGTGTCCAGAAAATCACAGCGTAAATGGGTCTGACTGCCGTGTGTGTGCGTGCGTGTGCGAGTGAAGGTGAGAGGGAGGGGGGGAGGGAGGTCAACTGATTACTCATACAAACAGACTGAAATAGACTGTGGTGCTCTGGGAATGCGCGGGGCTGGATGGGGAGTGATGGCGGGATGAGTTGGGTTTCCATGTGACAGACACCTCACCTCAGCACAGTCCACTTCCGGTCCTGGTGCTGACACTTCTTTCTTTCATCCATCACACCTGCATAAATGTTTTTATCCTCCCATATGAACTGCGCTGTTTTAACTGTTTTATATTAGAAATAAAGACAACTCTTATGAAAACCACAACCACAACAACAACAGTAATAATAATAATTATTATTATTATCATTATAGTTAAATATGCAAAATGATATGTTATTATAAAACAACCTGGAAAAGCTAATTTAAAGAAAGTGGTGCCTTTAAGAAAATATGTTAGAAGAAAATAATGAATCATTTCGCAATTTTTGCCCTGCTCCCACTTAATTGTATCATGTGGAGTCTGCACATACATTATACACACACACGCACACACACACATACACACACACATATATATATATAGATAGATAGATAGATAGATATACATACATATATACACACACACACACACACACACATATATATATATATATATGTGTGTGTGTGTGTGTGTGTGTGTGTGTGTGTGTGTGTGTGTATGTATGTATGTGTACATACATGCATGTATATATATGTATATGTATGTACACATAAATACATACAGTACACACACACACACACACACACACACACACACACACACACACACACACACACACACACATATATATATATATATATATGTGTGTGTGTATATATGCTGTGTTTTCTGTTTACAAAGAGTGTCTGGTGGGACAGAGAGATAGAGATATCAGGAACGCTGATATTTATAAGGCTCTTTGACAAATAGGCACAGTTCCGCTTCGTCTGCACGCTGCCTGTTCACACAGACTGACTCCATCTCAGCTCCACGCGTTGATGGAGCATGCGTCTGTATCAGGCATGCGTCATGTGGTGTGGGCCTGCTGACTTCTCTGACAAGGTGAGCCTCTCCAAAAGGCACAGGACAATCTAAAGATCTGCAAACCTTCCAAGTTGTGAATCTGATGAAGTTTTGAAGGTGGCGGCCAGATTTTCCTTTCCACAAACGCCCTGTGCGCTCCCCGCCTCTCCCCAGACGCCCTTGAACCATTACCGCCTGCTATGGTTCATATTGGAGTTATTTCCTTTACAAATAAAGTGGCTTCGAAAAAGATTAGAGAAATATGCGTGAATTTCACTTTAATTTATTTGATCATTTCGCATTAGAAAGCAGCGCAGAGCTCAAATGTGATAACAAGTTTTCTGTTCCTTTCATTATGTAAGAGAAATTGGGCCTCGGCAGGAACTCACCGGGACACGGCGTTTCCACGGATCAAATGTAATTTGTGGGGAGAATTTGTTGTATCTGTCACAAATATTTCCAATTAGCTGCGTAATCGTTTGAGGGTTTCTGCAATTACGGCTTAAACCGGTAAATTTAAAGCTGGCTGCCCTAATTGGGCCGGATTTGATATTTTGCATATTTGCATAATGAGAGAATTGGGAGGAAATTGTGTTCATCCGTTTGTGAAGAATTCTATGAATTTTATGAATCTGAAAGCCCATCCCCTCGTGGTCGGTGACTTTGCCTGCGGATCCCCGAGGAAACGGGGTGGAGAGGGTGGAGAGTGGAGGGGGAGGCGTGCGCAGGGCACGGTCACGTCTCCACGTGCGCTCCAGACGCAGCGGAGGTGAACGCCATGAGCGCTGCACTTCTCTATGCGGAAAATGTTAAAACAACCCATGCATGGTTAATAGAACTGTAAGAAAACAAGCTCTGTTTCATTTTGTTAATATATTTTGGTTCCTGAAAATCGCTGCAGCTGCGTAAGAGCATTTATTTTCAATGAAAGGCGGATTAAGGGAATCCAATTCTGCCTCTGCTCCTCTAACAGCATCAAGCAGAAGAGTCACGCTTATCTTCTCCATTTTCCATCAGATAACAAACAATATGGCTGTATGGTTTTATTAAGAAGCCTTTGATTTTGTCATTAGGTTTCTATTAGATAATTCATCCGGATTGGTCTGTAATACTTAATTATGCATTATCACAGTGGCTGATTGATATTGAGAAAGCTAAGTGTTCTATGTAATTGGTAATAAAGTAGGTAATTTTAGAAATTTGTCCAATCAGTAATGATTATGAGGCTGTGAGCAGGTAATGATGTTAACCCTAGTTGCCTCTTAACACAGTCCACCTCGAGCATATCAAATATGGCATAAAAGGGGCACCGCAAAGGAGGAAATTCATTTTCTCACCTGATTCAAAAAAATGTGGAATCTCATTTTAATGAAAACGTGAAATTCACTCAAGGACAGTTAGGCACAGTTACACACCTGTCTTCTTATAGAAATGGTTGAGTGCAGGATCAGCCAGGCTGGTGGAGTGTGTCCTCCTCATGCAGAGCTTCATCCCGCTGAGAGCCGTATGTCAGAGAGCAGTAGAGAGGCACACTGACGAGTGTCTGGGAGACAGATGTGTTAAGTGACCTTGGGTTTTCACCATCTTCTTTAAAGCTTCAAGAAAAAAAAGTGTGTCTAATTCCATCATTCCAACTGTTGGTCTCTTTTCTCTTTTTCACAATAAAAATACTCGTTGGGTTTGGTGAAAACACAATAGTTCACTTCCTCGAACAGCCTCTGTTTGGAGAAACAGTTTAGTCGTGATCGACAGAAAAGCATCAAGCAGTCACAATAGAACCAGTTGTCCTAAACCTAAATGCTGCTCATTAACTCTGCATCACCGCATGGTTCAAGTCACCCCTACCAGATTCTTACTCAGCTTCCACTTCCTGTTTGAAAAATGCAACAAATGCTGTTGCCTAGCAGACCGAGAGGGCGGAGTCGCTAACAAATACACACACACTCACGACATTGTGACATCATAATGTACCATCTAACATCATAATGTACCTCTTAGCCAATAGCGATGACAGATTTAAATTCAAATGCAGCGCTGAGTTTTTGCCTGACGACGGTGCATCGCTGACAGTTTGAGGCAGAATATTTAAATTTTAACTAAGATGCACTAAAATGCCAAATTATTGACTATATTTGTCTACAGCACGATCAGACACTCTTTCATATCGTTTATCAGCAAAAAAATGTTGATTTGGAGTGACTTGCCCTTTAAATTCAGGTTAAAGGTCAAAATAAGTCATATTTAGGATTTTGAAAATGTTTCTAAGCGTTAGCGTGGAATACTGCAACCAGGGTTTCCCCCAGAAAATGAGTTAAGCCTGTCGGCTTTGGCCGTCGGGGGGTGGGGTTGGGGTGTCGGGCACTCCGGGGGGGTGGGGTGGTTGCACACGTTCCGCTGCTGTTTCTCACCAGTATCAGCTGATGGAGGGCTCTGGTTTCGCTGCGCTGGTCGTATCAGTGGACACGGTAGGGTGGGGGAGGGGGGAGAGGCATGACGCTTAGCCTGGCGGGTGGACAAGCAAAGCCTGGCGGACTGCCAGGCTTACAAAGCGCTGGGGGAAACCCTGTGCAACATTTTTGAATTTACAGATGTTTTAAAACACTCGTATGAACGTACTACGTCACATCGTGCTTGAATTCGATTAGGTTGGCATGTTTTCTTGATTTATTGATAAAACAAGCTTTTAGAAGAAAATTACACCATTTGCTAGGATAAAATCTGAACGTCTTTTAAAGGAGACACTTTTTTATGAAGTTATAATGGTTCTATGGTTAATAAAAAACATGTTTAATGAGTTATTTGCTCTAAATACCTCTCACATAAATAAATCTCTGCAGTTTGATTCTTGAATGAGCCGTTCCAGGGATCTGTCAAATGCCCACCCATCCCCCACTCAGGCTGCTATTAGCTGAGAAGCTCCGATACCTGGGGCTCAGAGTAAGATTCGTTGCTCCTCCTACAGGCGAGAGGTGGTTCTATGCTAATACTCCTGTTTGTGACATCACAAACATGGACTTTTTCAAACAGCTTGTTTTAGGCACATCATTCCACACTGGTAGAAAATGGGTTGATGCATTTTTGTTCATGTTTGGAGTGTTTATAAAGGCAGTAGAGACCCACATGGCAGCACAAAAAGATGAAAAAGAAGACTTTTGTGTAACTTGTCCTCTTTAACTCGATCAAGTTCCGGTCAGCTAGTTAGAGAAGTGTTCGCATCGCTGTCTTAGTGAAGAATGCACCGAAACCTAAACAGAGAAAAGACAAAACAAATCTAAAAAGACTGAGGATGTTTAGGTGGGTGACAGTTGGATTTTAGTGCTCGCCCCGTAATCGGAAGGTTGCAGGTTTGAGCCCCGCTCAGTCTGTCGCTGTCTTTGTGTCCTTGGGCAAGACACTAAAGCTTGGTTTATGCTTGACGCGTTCACTTTCCGCTTGGTGATGCGGCTCGCGGATGGACGCGCTTCACAACTTGCAGCGTTTATGGTTCGTGCGGCTTGTCTCTGCGGTGAGCCAATATTCTCCCAAACTGTAGGGGGCAGCATGGAGCTCTACGGCATGCATACAACACTACACCATAGTAGAAGTAGAAATTACTGTTGTTTACAACATGGCATTTCAGCATTTTTAACAGCGTCCTCGTCTTTTCCGACAGTGCGAGCTATTTCTCTCCAAGAATTATTAACAACATGTTGATCACGGTGATCTCTGAGAGCTGAATCATACAAAAGTCTGTATTTACGAACCTCTGCCATGCTAATTCTTGCCGGTCCACCATGTTTTTCCGCGTCCGTCCGTCCGCGTGGTTAGAAATTTTCCGAGGTGCGCGTTGCGGAAATCTTGGGCCGTGCGGAGACGCGGTGGAGGGGCGTGGTTGTTAAAATGACGCAAAATGACGCAACTTTTCCGCGCGGAGCCGTGCGGACCTCGCGGACGCGTCAAGCATAAACCAACCTTTAACCCACCTTGCCTGCTGGTGGTGGTCGGAGGGACTGTGGTACCTGTGTACGGCACACTCGCCTCTGTCAGGGCGCCCCAGGGCAGCTGTGGCAACAATGTAGCTCATCATCACCAGGATGTGAATGGGTTAATGACTGATTGTGTTGTAAAGTGCCTTGGGGGGTTCTGGACTGTAGAAAACGCTATATCAAATACACGCCATAAAAGGAAAACATGATATTAGTGCACAAGATTATCATACATGTCCATCATTTTTTATTCTTTGGTTTAGCGATTAAATGTTGAGATATGAAGTAAATGAAGAACGTTTCCTAACGTTCCTTCATAAATAACTGCAGTTGCTCTCAAATGTGTTTTTTGTCATTTAAAAAATAAAACTGCAGCAGATTTTAAATGAATAACTTTCCATCGTGCTTTCATTCCATCAAGAGTTGGTTCTTGCAGCATTTCAAAAGGTAACTTTCGCAGTTTAGCAATTAGCTCGGAGTTGCACATCTTCATTCATACACTCATCACATTTTAGTTTTAATATCTCCAAAAACACCTTTTAATAATTTTATTACCAAAAAAGAAAAGCGACACCAAAACAAACCTAGTCCCATTAATTTATGCTCAGACTACGACTTCTTTAATATTCACTGGCAGCTCATAAAACAGTCTGCATAATAATTTTACCATTTCATGGGATATTAGACCATAATGACCACAGTCCTCCCCTCTACACCCAGCAGCCCTGCAGCCATACACACACCTCAACCCCTGGGCAGGCAAGAGCTGGGGCTAATTTATAGGTGAAAATGAAAGGCAAGCTTAATGTAATGGCTTCTTCGAGCCGTGAGATTATTCGCCCCATCACTCTGAAGACTCGGGAAGAGGAAGACTCTGAAACAAGAGAGAACGTGAATTAAAAGAGGGGAGATGTTCAGGTGAGAGAGGGAACCAGAACATAGGGGAATGGAAGGTTCACGGCACACATTCTTCTTTTTCTTTTCTTTTTTTTCGAGGCAAAAAACAACAGCAGCCATGAATGTCTTCCCAATGAATCCACAACTACAAGCCTGAACAAATAGAATCACACACACACAAACACAGCAGCAGCAGCTGAAACTGGCGTATTCTACTCTTTGAGTTAATGGGAATAAAATACCTCAGTGGATGAGTGCAGATGTGTTTGATACAAATAGTCATTTTCCTATTTGCTGCCTCATTGGGCATGATGAATGATGGAAGTCAGGGAGGCGGTGTGATAAATAGCAGCACCTTGGCTCTACTGCATGGCCTATTGATTCTCCTTCTTTATTACCCCTCCAACCCAGCTGGCTGCTCTATCCCACACACACACACACACACACACACACACACACACACACACACACACACACACACATGCATGCAAACACGCACGCACGCACACACACACACACACACACACACACACACACACACACATGCATGCAAACACGCACGCACGCACACACACGCATGCAAACACGCACGCACACACACACATGCACGCATGCACGCACGCGTGCGCACACACACACAGATACACATACACACACGCACGCACACATACACACACACAGATACACATACACACACGCACACACACACACACACACACACACATGCATGCACGCACGCACACACACACACGCATGCAAACACACACGCACACACACACGCACGCACACATACACACACAGATACACATACACACACACACACACACATACACATACTCACACACACACACGTGCACACACACACACGCACGCATGCAAACACGCATGCATGCACGCACACACACACACACGTATGCACACAAACACGCATGCACACGCACACACACATACACACACACACACACGCATGCAAACACGCATGCATGCACGCACACACACACACGCATGCACACACACACATACACACACAGATTCACATACACATGCATGCACGCACACACGCATGCAAACACACACACACACACACACACACAGAAACACACACACGTATGCACACAGATCTGCACACACGAGCACACGTATGCACACAGATACACACACACACATGCACGTACGCACGCACGCACACACACACACACACACTGGTCCCAGAGAAAAAAATAAGCATGTGCAAGGAGCCAACAAAAAAAACTGTGCATGAACTTTTATGGTAACGCAGTCAGAAGAAACGGGATGATTGGTAGAAAAGGAAAACACTGCGGGGGAAGTGGACACAGGTCAAAAGTGAATAGATTCAACTGTATGGTCCTAAAAGCTGGGATAGGTGTGGATGACAACAATCCCGGCCAATCCTAAGAACGGGAGCCCAAAGCATACAGATGACTCAATTAAAGTGTTTTGTGTTGCTGAAAAGGTTTGCTCCATTTATGAGCTGTCAGAGACGGACGAGTTTGATGAGAGATTGGCTCGTGTGAACAACGCCATCAGTCACACGGATAAAACGGGCAGGATAAATCAGCGATATGACCGTCCACTGAGCTCTTCATCATGGAGTAATGAGGGCGATATCCTCCTCTGCACAATAACATCCACACAGATTATAAACACACACACGCTCAGATTAACGTGTGTGCTGATGACACGCAGGTGCGTGACAGGTGTTGGACAAACAGACACGTGTGAGCCCCGTCAGAGGAGCATGGAGGAGACGTCTCCATGACGGCTAAAAGGACAGCATCTTTTTCTGAGAGAGAGATCAAAACCCACACACTTCAATTTACCTGCTGCAGTCGTTCCGAACTTGAGGCTCAGAGATAATAATTCAGGGTCTCGG
>NC_091757.1:54423398-54463398 GCF_043380555.1 Nothobranchius furzeri | reverse complement strand
TGGAAGACGTGGGGCTTTTTAGCAGCAGAAAACTGCTCCATTTTGCCACAGTAAAAACAGGCGCGGTGGTTATGAACCTTCCAGTTTTCGGGGTTTTATCATCAGTGTTTACAAAAGGGTGTTAGCGTCAAAGGCCGTTTCTGTTTCCCTGCAGTCGCTCAGTAAATTGCCTCTCTAGAGCCGACTCATTATTAGCTTCAGTTTCAGAAAAACCCATTTTTCTCTTATCCTGTTATTATCAAATGAAGCTGATTATTACCGCTGGTGATTCTCTCGCTGGTCCGGGCCGACTGGTGCACGCACACGCGTGCTAATTCCTAATAAAGCTGCAGACATCCCCTTGGGCGCCGCGTTGCCTCTCAGACCAGAACACAGCACAGTGCCACCAGGAAATGTTTCTGAATAATCACAGAAGTAATCACGGGTCAAAGTTTAATGCTTGTGACACAAAGAGCCGCCACGCCGCCGCTTCAGCCTCCACTTATCCAGAACAGAGTCCGGCTCCGTGAGACACGCGCCGAACGGTGCATGATCAACACACTGAGACAGAAACATCATTGTCATCGTGTCTCGAGCTGACACTGTCACTTCACTGTCATGGCTGTTAGGTCTGTTGTGCCGATGTCCTGCTCCACTGTTTATGTTACAGATGTTGCAGTAATCAGAGCAGCAGCGTGTGAAGGACTCGGCCTGCAACCCTAACCATCATCACGCCAAGAAAGGTCATTGTGGAAGTGCCGGATGATGGTGATGGCTCAGATGGAATGAGACACGGTTTCACCAAGACCAGGGGTGTCAAACTCATTTTAGCTCAGGGGCCACATTGAGGGAAATCTAGTCCTAAGTGGGCCGGACCGGTAAATAAAAATAAAAAAAAAACTTCAGATTGTTTTCTTTGTTTTAATACAATCAATATAAAACAAGGCTGGAGCCTGAGGACAGTGTAGAACAAGTACAACACCTGAAGTGTACTTGAAAATTTGAAAAAAAAAATCAACAAATAAAAAAAACATTCCTTAGTGATTCAAAGAGCTTACAGATCACATGGCAAGATCAGTTTCATGCAGCACTTTAAGTATATTTGACTCATTGTACTTTACATCTTTTAGCTTTCACCTGCACATCAATATCAGAAGTCACATCCTGAGTGGCGGCCAACGTCAGGATGGGATTCAAGTTCTTGTGTGAGCCTTGAGCGCAGCTTTGTTTTATTTAAACTCATTACAGAGAAAACTTGCTCACAAAGATAAGTTTATTTTCACTCTACATTGTAAAGTATGAAAATAAAGTTTACAAAACCACCTCGCGGGCCGGATTTAACCCGCTTGCGGGCCGGAAACGGCCCGCGAGCCGCATGTTTGACACCCCTGACCAAGATAACCCATTCCTCCCTCATTGATGCTGACACTGCTGGTGCCTTTATGAACTCTTTAGACACCTAAGAATTTGCTCTGAGATAAAAAAAAACAAGTATATCTAACAAAGCTAAAGACAATCATCTATTTCATTTGAACAGTAAAAAGAACAGCACCTTAGCTAAAAGAGTAATTAAATATTATTTTATTGTCAAAACAGTCGTTGGCCCTTTTTTTCTTGAGAATTTTACTAGAAAACATCCATTGTTACAGTTTTATGCCTGCTTGGGTTTGAGACAGTGGTGCCCCCAAGGGGTGGCCAGGGGAGACCATGGTCAGCCCTGAAATTTTTTTTGGCCTCCCACAGCTCCCACCCTCCTCACCCCCTCACACAAACCATTGTTTTTAAAGGTGTGGTTCATTTTTTAATGAATATTTCTGATTAAAATTGGTCACTCTAAGGTTTTCATGCAGGCTGGACATGAAAATCCTCTACACTAGCATTAGCTTCTAATAGAAAATAGACATTGAAACGCTAGATAATGAAAGGTCTGACAGATCTATGTCAAGCGGTCGCTTGGACTCACATATACTGGCTCACGAAGAGGAAGGTTGTTGTTTCAGCATCCAGAATCAGCAGAGAACATCTCGGTTAGCAGAAGCTAGCTCTTAGCATTAGCAACTCAACCACACAGCAGAACCTCCTCGAGGCTTGTGTTATTTGCGGAGATAAAACACTGTCGCAGAGCAAATAGAGTCAGTGGTAGAGTCGCGCTGCTGTTATTTAATCGGAGGAAAGATGTCCAAATATCAGGAAATCAGATTCCAAATCCTACCGTGCAGAGCTCTCCACTGATGTAACATGCTGGTGCAGGAAGTAGAGCGCTTTCTTTGCTCAGGCTTGCAAGGCATTCAGTCCTACCAGAGACCACTGCAAATGCATTGTTTCTCACACCTTGAATCAAGACATAGATTGTAAAGCTAAATAATACATGTTTCATAATCAAATTTGAAATGTTCATTCGCTGCCAGCCGTGTCCTGATCGCCAAAGACCTTCGCTGCCAGCGTTTGTCGCCTTTTTACTGTTTTTTTAAGAGTCACAGAACGTTGCATGCTAGGATGATGTCGACGCCAAAACAACCAAAACAAAGCGAAGACTCGCCTCTTACAACAGGAAGAATCCACGTGTTTCGAGCGTTATCCGTTCTTTCATAATCCGTGTCGAATTGTGATCGGCAGACGCTTTTCCGGTTCGCGCCTCACCTTTCTTTTTTACAGCTGCGGCCCAAAACGATCTCCTAACACATGGATTTTCTGCTTCCTGATCATGTGACGTGTGACGTGTGCAGATGAAGATCGGCTTCAGAGCTGAGATGTTTGTTCTCTCAGCGCAGGAGCTCGTTCCGATGCCCAAACAGTAAAAAAATGCAAACGACGACTTTAGTCGTCATTGGCAGTGAATGAGTTAAATGTTTGTGTTTCTCAAATTTGAACTAGTTGGATCTATGTTGTTTTAATAAAAATCAATGAAGGAGCAATGCATACCTACAGGCTAAACTCTCCCAGTTACCAAAGAGACCATTTATGTCTGCCACCCCAAAATGATCACTGGCCCCCTCGTGAAAAATTTCTGGGGGCGCCACTGCTTTGAGGCAACAACTGGTGCCGTTTTGAGGGGAAAATGATGCCTGTAAGGCACACCTATTGTTCGTCAGCAGGGTTAGTTATGTCTTAGTCAGAGCATTCATCCTGGGTCCATTATGGGGCGCTGAGTTGCAACTGGCGGCCATCGTTTAATGATCTCCTTGGGCTCTGGGAGTAAACTACTGCAGTAATCAGAAGGGTAAACTCAGCTATATTTCAATTTAGAGAGCCGCTCTTCCGTTCAGAGAGGCCGCTCTGAGACAATAAATAATAGGACTATTTAGGCTATCCCACAGGCTTCCTCTCTGACACCTACCCAAACACACACACACACACTTTCCCTCACACAAACACACGCGAGTACATATGTATAAGTCAGTACCATAAATCAGCCGCACTAGAAGCTGGTGATTAGTGACATCATTTAGCCCCTAAAACCCAAACAGCAACCACCACTTCCTTCTTGGTTTTAGTGGGAAGATGAAGAGATAAACAGATGGTAAACTGGTTGGAGGGGAATGAGCTGGAGTTGGATGGCTGGACTAGATTCTGAGAGGATTTCAGGGTTTATTACTCCCAATGAGTCCGTTTTTTAAACAGATTATAACCCAATCAGCGGGGATACAATTGTGCTTTTTGTTATGTTGTTTATTTTGTCGAGAGGTATGGGTGAGTGTTTCAAAAATGTCAAAAATGCTTTTTAAAAAGAATTAGCATGATAATTTTTTTGTACCCATGTAGGGATGGGTACCGAATTCGGTATTTTTAAGGTACCGACCGAATTCCATAGTACCGACTGAGCACCGATTCACGTCATTTGAAACAGTGCCTCGTTTCGGTACCCGTCCTTCATAACGAGAACTTGCCTAGACAGCTGCTTATGTGCGTTATGTCATTGGTTGCTGCGAGCGAGTTGTAAACAGAGCAGCATGGTAGAAAGAACGCACGCTAAAGCTTGGGTCCACTTCACTAAATGTGATGGGTAACTGGGTGATGATGAAACCAGCGACAACGATCTAAGTGAGACATCCTCATCTTAATCTGCTCCGGTAGGTAAATAAAATGTTTAAGATAACGTTAGCTTGATATGTTAGCTTCCGTTCCGCTAATGGTGCGTTTGCTTTCTCCTCGGAACTCCGAATTTCTGACTAGAAGAACATGAACGCACTCTAAAGTTTGGCTTCACTTTACTAAATGCGACGGGTGATTGGGTGAAGATGAAACCAGCGACAACGATCTAAGTGTGAGGCATCATCGTTTTAATCTGCTCCAGCAGCTAAATAAACTGTTTAAGATAACGTTAGCTTGATAAATTAGCTTCCATTGCCACCATTGTTATCAGCTAATGGTGCGTTCGCTTTCTCCTCGGAAATTCTAACTTCCCAGTAGGAAAAATCAAATGAAAAAGGACGGCAAAAGGAATGAAGATACACAGTAAATTTAGTTCACAGTAAAGATGTTTGCTTCAGTTTAATTATCAGCTTATAAAACTACAAGGACGATGTTAAAATACAAACAGTTGTATGTTATTTATCGTGATATTTATCAAATATGGTTATATACTGAGAAAAATATATATTTAATTATAAAAGAGAATTAAAATATTAAACACTCAAAAGCATCTAAAATTGGTACCGTTAAGTACCGGTATCGATTCCTAGGTACCGGCAATTAGTACCAGATCGATTCAAATGTCAAAGGTACCCATCCCTATACCTATGAATGAATTAATCTAAAGAGGCGTTGCATCTACATTTACCTGTAAACAAAATGAAAGTAGATCCACAGGTGCTAGTGGATTTCATTTGAGATATTTGTTCTGTTTATTGACTCATAAATTGATACCTTTCGATGTATTTGTCCATCTGTTTATCCTTTACAGCATCAAGCAAATAAAATAAAAAATAAAAAAGCTGATATGAACCCGTCTGTGCTCTTGTGTTCCTTCCCAGATTACATTTGGATGTTTTTATAACCTCGTATCTAAAATGAAATTGCGATGCTCTTCTTTAATCATTGTGAAAGTGAAAACTATAAGAAAACTATTTCTAAATTAATTTTGGCCACGCAGTGTTTTTGTGAATGCAGCACATGTGCCAACGGGCAGTGAAGGCAACACATTTTTTGGCAATGCACCTAATTCCTAAAAAGTTAAACTCTCTTTCATTTCCTTTAGATTTTTTTGTTTGCAAAACTAAAAAAAAAAACAGTTTCCACCTTTGCTGTCGACCAAAAATCAGCAGTACAAAGAGAGAACTGAGCAGATAAAACCAGTAAATCCTTGTTACGGACTTTTGTTTTAAACTAACTTTATTTGTACAACTTGTAGAAATGAAATTGGACTCAGAAGCATTAATGTCCTCCCACAAAAGCAGCTGGTTCTCAGAAAGAGGACAATAATACTTTCCGGTCAATAATCTCTTTATTCTTTTCTTTAAAGCTGCTGATTTACAAGCACCAATAAAGTCAAACGCATTAGGCTTCCTAAGCTAACAATTTCCTCGTCTAGCGTGCAGCAGCACTGTTCTTCGGGTCTCAGCAGAGAGGAATTATACGTGTGTCTGATGATAGCTTCCTAAATAGCTTCAATTAACGGCCTGTCACTTATCATTAGAGTCGCTGAAAGGCGGGACACCGGGGAGCTCGATGCAAACAAAGGCATGTTTTAGAACGTCAATTCTGAAAGCGCCCATCGACTCCTCGTTCTAGCAGCAGGGCTCAGGGTTTTTTTCTTGGTGCCGGCTGGCCCCCCGAGTCTGACGTCTCTCCTGGGGGATTAGAGAGATCTACAGAAATTAGCTGTTTGGATGACAAGCAGAGGCCAGGGGACAAGCGGGTGTTAATGTCACCTTTTAAGGCAACAAAAGCAGCCTGGATTTTAAATAACACGTCTCCATTGCCGCCTGCGGCCACTCCAGCCGTGGTTTGGTTGGTGTACAGCTGTAATTGATTGAAGTCCTGCAACGGCACTGATTTCCAAAACCTTTCACGTAAAAAGGAAGTTTTAAAAGGTGCGAGGTGTCATCATTCAGCTTTGAGTCAAAAGATGCTAAATGCACCCCCAACTCTGTCTGGTCTGGCTGTAGCGGGGTTGTTTACTCTTCATTACAGATCCAGACAGAGCTGGGGAGACCCTCAAAGAGAACATCCTCAACAGCATCCTCTTGACTGTGGCTGTGCAGTGCAGCTTTTGTCCATTACGCTTGGCCTCCTCATTGACAGCCAATAAATCATTCATTTAGAGGCAAAGCAGGCGGAGAATCAAACAGCCATTTCAGAGCCTGGGGCCTTTCACTGTAGTGGCTGCTGCAGGCCACAGATCTGATGTAGAGTGGCTAGGCTGCAGGCGGGCGGAAGGGCTCTTAAGAGACAGAGGCGCATTGTTTGGAGAGACGGGAAACGTAGCTCTCATTAGACCTGGAGCCCAAAACCAACCTGAAAGGCCCGCTTCAATTTACCTGCCCTGTGCTCGGAATAAATCACCCCAGTGGCTGTTCGTGTGTGTGTGTGTGTGTGTGTGTGTGTAACATGCACAAATTCAAAAAAATAAAAGAAAGGTAAACACACTCATAAGAAAATATGTACAAAGGACTTGGTGCCTGCTTTTCCGAGCGCCCCTCTTCAGGTTCAGAGTTGTTTGAGTCGAGCTCTTATCGAAGGCAGAACCTTTTACTGCTCTGCTGTTTATTAAGCTGCTTTCTCATTCAAATCAGAATCACAATTAAAGTGGTTCTGACTTGTTTTCCTGTCTTCTCGTCTGGAGCTTTAAGGATGTTGTTGCACAAAGTGACCTGCAGCTTTAATGACCTGCTAGAGTGTGTGACCCACAACTGGGAACATATACAAAATGTTTTCATGTATAAAAGTAGTTTAAATGTTTAATTTGTACCCATTTATTTTTATTTATTTTTATTTTTGATGACATTTTATTGATTCATATTTATGGACAGTGGAGGAGAGGAGAGGAGAGGAGAGGAGAGGAGAGGAGAGGGGTTAAGGAGGAGAGGAGAGGAGAGGGGTTAAGGAGGAGAGGAGAGGAGAGGAGAGGAGAGGGGTTAAGGAGGAGAGGAGAGGGGTTTAGGAGGAGAGGAGAGGAGAGGAGAGGAGAGGAGGGGAGAGGAGAGGAGAGGAGAGGGGTTTAGGAGGAGAGGAGAGGAGAGGAGAGGAGGGGAGAGGAGAGGAGATGGGTTAAGGAGGAGAGGAGAGGAGAGGGGTTTAGGAGGAGAGGAGAGGAGAGGAGAGGGGTTTAGGAGGAGAGGAGAGGAGAGGAGAGGGGTTTAGGAGGAGAGGAGAGGAGAGGAGAGGAGAGGAGAGGAGAGGAGAGGAGAGGAGAGGAGAGGAGAGGAGAGGGGTTTAGGAGGAGAGGAGAGGAGAGGAGGAGAGAGGAGAGGGGTTTAGGAGGAGAGGAGAGGGGTTTAGGAGGAGAGGAGAGGAGAGGAGAGGAGAGGGGTTTAGGAGGAGA
Organism: Nothobranchius furzeri; assembly: GCF_043380555.1. Taxonomy (NCBI): domain Eukaryota; kingdom Metazoa; phylum Chordata; class Actinopteri; order Cyprinodontiformes; family Nothobranchiidae; genus Nothobranchius; species Nothobranchius furzeri. The sequence goes on along the minus strand of NC_091757.1, from coordinate 54,455,936 downwards.
GGAGAGGAGAGGAGATGGGTTAAGGAGGAGAGGAGAGGAGAGGGGTTTATGAGGAGAGGAGAGGAGAGGAGAGGAGAGGAGAGGAGAGGAGAGGAGAGGAGAGGAGAGGAGAGGAGAGGAGAGGAGAGGAGAGGAGAGGAGAGGAGAGGGGTTTAGGAGGAGAGGAGATGGGTTAAGGAGGAGAGGAGAGGGGTTTAGGAGGAGAGGAGAGGAGAGGAGATGGGTTAAGGAGTAGAGGAGAGGAGAGGGGTTTAGGAGGAGAGGAGAGGAGAGGAGAGGAGAGGAGAGGAGAGGAGAGGAGAGGAGAGGAGAGGAGAGGAGATGGGTTAAGGAGTAGAGGAGAGGAGAGGGGTTTAGGAGGAGAGGAGAGGAGAGGAGATGAGAGGAGAGGAGAGGAGAGGGGTTTAGGAGGAGAGGAGAGGAGAGGGGTTTAGGAGGAGAGGAGAGGAGAGGAGAGGAGAGGAGAGGAGAGGGGTTTAGGAGGAGAGGAGAGGAGAGGTTTAGGAGGAGAGGAGAGGAGAGGGGTTTAGGAGGAGAGGAGAGGAGAGGAGAGGAGAGGAGAGGGGTTTAGGAGGAGAGGAGAGGAGAGGAGAGGAGGAGAGAGGAGAGGAGAGGGGTTTAGGAGGAGAGAGGAGAGGGGTTTAGGAGGAGAGGAGAGGAGAGGAGAGGAGAGGAGAGGAGAGGAGAGGAGAGGGGTTTAGGAGGAGAGAGGAGAGGGGTTTAGGAGGAGAGGAGAGGAGAGGAGAGGAGAGGAGAGGAGGATAACATATCTACAATAAACATTTGACTGAAATATTAGAAGAAATGAAAAATAAATTGTTTTTGCACGTAAACAAATGTCACTAAGCAATTCCCCTTACATCAGCTAAGCAGACATTGCAGCTGCACCCTGCGACAAGTCCCAAAACCACGTGAAAGCGGTTGAATTGTTCTCAGTTCTCTGATCCAAAGAGCAGACAAATCCGTACGTGGAAGCAGAACACGGTGAGATCAGGAAAGAGGCTGATGAGCAGGAAACTCGCGTGGTGTCAGAGCCTCGTGTCTGTCTGCGTCTCTGCTAAAGACGTGCTCGTCAACGCCAGACTAAAGATCCACCATGCCTGTCACAACACACACTTACACACACACTCAACACACACTAGACATGTGTGTTTATGTTAGATGGGTTTCTCACATCCCTGTCTTCACCGGGCACCACGAAGAAATGCATTTCTTTTCCTTTTCCTTGATGATGCCACACACACACACACACACACACACACACACACACACACACACACACACACACACACACACACACACACACACACACACACACACACACACACACACACACACACACACACACACACGCACACACCATAAACAGGGTGAAATGGAATCAAACTATTATTGAATACCTGCTTGAAAAAGTGTACGCACGCCATTTGATTTCATCCCGTATCGATCTGCTTGTTATTTGTTCTGAGGAGGAGAGCGCGTGCATCTTTGCGCTGACGACAAAAGTCTTTGTCCCTCAGATCGCTGACAGGAAACAGCCGTTGATGGACTAACATAGTGAACGAAACGGCCTGCTATAAAGCCGGCGATGAGCACCACAGAGGTGGGTGCTACGATAAATGTCTCTCACGTTGCACCATTAAAGTGTCCCTCCAGCAGACGCCCTCTCAGAAACATATTTGTCAGCTTTCAGTGTGTGACAACAGGCTCGCTTGTTACTGAAGCGAGAAAGAAAACTTTTACTCCAAATTGGTTTTAAAAAGACGTCGTAAAACTGTCTCCCCATCCTCCGTCGCCTCTTTGTGACTTTAGCTCCGAGGCGGAGGACAGTGTGAGTGACTCCTCTGCTTGATTCAATGCTTTATGAAAGCATTAAATTGATGGTTTCAAGCCAGCCCAGAGAAAATGCACATAAAACAGAAACTAACTGAGGGATAATAGTCCTCATAAAGCGGTCTAAGAGCTCTATAACTCACAACGTCCCTGAGTTGTTCCGTCTCAGAGCGCGGGCTGTCACGTTCACACCAAGATGGTTTACAAACCGCAATGCAAACACGTTTACAGCCATGAGGTGATGGACAACCGCAGGTCATTTGGAAGAAAACACATTAAACAACATGTTTAGTCTGGTGCAGATTTAAAAGAAGACTAATAACAGACTTAAAGTTCAAATGTTAAAGGTGTGGAACATTCATTTAATCAATCCATTTCTAGTGAACTCTTGTAGGAATGAATGCCTTGTAAGTTGTTCTTCGGGGGCAAAAATCATGGGAGCGCCATTTCTAGCAACTAGACGTGAGCCACATCACAGCTGAGCTTCAGACGACGCGTTTTGGATTTTTTGTGTGGATCTTTTCACTTCGTGGTTCCTCTTAGTTCCACTCGGGTAGTGTTAGCGCTAGCTAGGGATGGGTACCTTTAACATTTGAATAGATTCGGTACTAATTCCCGGTACCTAGGAATCGATACCGGTACTTAACGGTACCAATTTTCGAAACTTTTGAGTGTTTAATATTTTAATTCTCTTTTATAATTAAATATATATTTTTCTCAATTTATAACCATATTTGATAAATATCATGATAAATAACATACAACTGTTTGTATTTTAACATCGTCCTTGTAGTTTTATAAGCTGATAATTAAACTGAAGCAAACATCTTTACTGTGAACTAAATTTTACTGTGTGTCTTCATTCCTTTTGCCGTCCTTTTTCATTTGATTTTTCCTACTGGGAAGTTAGAATTTCCGAGGAGAAAGCGAACGCACCATTAGCTGATAACAATGGTGGCAATGGAAGCTAACATATCAAGCTAACGTTATCTTAAACAGTTTATTTACCTACCGGAGCAGATTAAAACGATGATGCCTCACACTTAGATCGTTGTCGCTGGTTTCATCTTCACCCAATCACCCGTCGCATTTAGTAAAGTGAAGCCAAACTTTAGAGCGCGTTCATGTTCTTCTAGTTGGAAATTCGGAGTTCCGAGGAGAAAGTGAACGCACCATTAGCGAAATGGAAGCTAACATATCAAGCTAACGTTATCTTAAACATTGTATTTACCTACCGGAGCAGATTAAGATGAGGATGTCTCACTTAGATCGTTGTCGCTGGTTTCATCATCACCCAGTTACCCATCACATTTAGTGAAGTGGACCCAAGCTTTAGCGTGCGTTCTTTCTACCATGCTGCTCTGTTTACAACTCGCTCGCAGCGACCGACGACATAACGCTCTTGTGCATGCGCAGCTGTCTAGGCAAGTTCTCGTTGTGAAGGACGGGTAACGAAACGAGGCACCGTTTCAAATGACGTGAATCGGCGCTCAGTCGGTACTATTGACATCGGTCGGTACCTTAAAAAGTACCGAATTCGGTACCCATCGCTAGCGCTAGCTACAGCAGGCTGCAGCAGGGTTATTTACAACTGTTGTAATTCCACGTTCAACCAGTAGGGCAGCGGAGCAGGAAAGTGTTCTGTGTTACTTTAAACATGACATTACAAATTTAGACCATTCCTCCTAATATTATTGGTCTCAGTGTCCCCATTTTGCTTTGGTAGACAGGGCTAGGGTTAGGACGTTCCACTCAGATTAATAATTTTACAAAAAAATCTGTATAACGTAAACATTTCCTTTTGAAAATGATTATTCTAGTGAGAATGAAAATAATAAATTGAACTGTTGTCAGGAGGACTTTATAGATCTGACAGAGGTAGAATTAGAAGCCTCGCCTCTATAAGAAACCCACATGAACAAAATTTATATTTAATTTGATTGATTAACTTGTTTTACTAATTTTCTTTTACATGTAAGCATTATTTTACTTGACACGTTGGGTTAATCAGCATTATTTAAACACAATTATTTATATAGATGATCTTTTGTCAGCATTTTTGAGATGAGCTCAAACGTTCTGGAAGCTGTGTGCGCGATCGGCCGAGTAAAGACTGAAGGACAGCAGCAACTTTTTTTCGTGTGTGCAGAAAAACAGAAAAGTTCATTGTTGCTTTCATTTCATTCTCTGCCAAATCAGAGCAACTTGATCAGTTCTGTCCCTGAACCAGCCTTACGCCGACTTCGAAGGACACCACCACCCACCAGGACGGAGCCAAACTCTAAAAAATGGGCAGCGGAACGAGTGCTTCTGCATACGCAAACGGCAACTGCGACACGCGGTGAGTGCATGAAATTTATGAGTCCACTGTGCGTCTTCGCGGGCTGCACGGGGCGGTAATGGATGGCTAGTGGGCGCCTGCTGACGTGTTATTCTTTTATAAAACATTGCCTCTGCGTAGCAGAGCGCAGGGGAGACTGTGTCATGTTGTGATGAACGACCAAAGGGTAACATCTTCACTGCTGACCCCTAACACAGGCAAGGATGCTCACACACACTCACACACACACATAAACACAAACAGACACGTGCTTACACAAATCAAGCCTGCACACGTGCGCATTCAGGTTAGTAAACAGACTTTTGTCGATGTGAAAGCATCAAAACATCAGAGAGTGTCTTCCTTTACAGGTGTGTGTGGACGCAGACTAACACTTAAGCCTTGTACGCTTTTTATTCGTTATTTGATCGCAGCTCGGATGTTAAATCTCATTTATCACGCTTCACTAACAGGCCTGCAGTCATCAAAGGTATCTTCAGCGGCGTTCTCAGACAAAGCATGAAAGACCAACATCAAAGCAGTCCCCGTTAGCACCAACAAAGCCCGCGCTGCCGGACAATGCCGAGGACTGGAGAGGCGAGTAACAGGAGCTGACCTTCTCCTTTTAGACGCACACTAACGACGCCTGAATGCAACGCACGTGCAGCTTAACAAGCAGCAGAGGACCCGCTGCTTCTTTCTGTGGGAAGGGAGCAGAGAGATAGAGGAAGAGATGGGAAGAGAAGGAGACATGATAGGGAGGAAAACGGGACAGAGGGGGACGATGAGACAAGGAGACAGAGACAGAGTGGGTGACGGTGGCGGATGAGCCAGCAGAGGTGTGGTGGGGCGGCTGGAAGGGGAACAGGCAGCCGGTCTATTATCAGGGGTCTATAGAGAAGCATTTAGGGACAAATAGGACACCACCCCCCTGTCACCCCAAACCATTCAACCCCTGTCAGCCCAGCCCATTCAGCCAAACCCCAGGGGGAGGTGGCAGAGGGAGGATGGGGGGAGGAAGCTGGAGTGGGATGGTTGCGGTGCTAAAGATGGACTACCCCAGTACCACCCCTCCGTGATACTTCAGATGCTGTATCTTAGCAACAGCACTCTGGGTGTGACCTGTAGTCGTATGACTCCATTCAGCCTCACACTTTCTGCACATGCACACTCGCGGACGTCGCACAAGGGCCCCGCGGTGCCCATCAGAAGCCAAAACAGGCTCTCTTGTACGACAATTAGCACACCCGCCTCCTCCAACCCGAGCATGCCAGCAACCCCCCACAGGGAGCAAACCTAATTACCATCAACAGACAGAGGGGAGTTGATCTTTACACGCCTAAGATGATCCACTTGGCGCTGGCGCCGAGACATCCCAAACTAAAACTTTCTATTTCAGCGCGCTGTCAATCACGTGCTGATTAAAGCGTCGTATCGATGACATTCCTCTCTCCCCAATTTTCATATGGAATTAGCATTTAATGAATTGTGCGCAGATTAATTATGACATAATGATATTTAATTGTTACCGACTAATTGTTGTGGCGGTCCTTGCTTTGCTGTTGCCGGGAAACTTTGCTGAGTTTTTGTTCAGAAGGGAACAGTTGGCGGGAGAACACGTCATTAGGCGTCGTTAAAACCTGAAATGTTTAAAATACAAAAAGATAATTTTAAAAATTACGCAATAAGAAGTGAAATGATATGAAAGCTTAGAAGCATCGTGTCAGTGAGAAAATGCAGCTGAAATATAAAGTTTTTGGTCTACTTTTACTGTCACATGTAGCTAGATGCGCACACACACACACATACACACACACCTGGACACACACAGCAGGGTATTTGTTAAGTAACCCCCCTTTAAGACGGATAATGTCTTTATCAGCTTTGTTTTGCTAATAGATTTATATACTCCATCTATTATTTACTCTGGCGTTATCACCATCGCCTGAAGTCAATGATGAATAAGGCTTACGTGACCTTGAGCTACACACACTCTCGATTTTCCCTGGAATTGGTGAGTGATCATAAACACGCATGCAATAATTGTCCCAAAGTCACTTTGATCTTTTGTAACCCTGAGGAACCTTGCAGGAAGCCTATCGAGTCCACGGCGTCTTTATGACTTCTCATTAAAACACACTTTTTATCATTTGTTATAATATAGAGCACTCCTCTCCAAATGACTCCATTAGACATAATTCAATCTTTACCTCTTCTTCGTGTCTGCTGGTTTTGCTGATTTATCCCCACTTTTATCTCATTTCCCCCCTTCTGATGTGCAGCAGCTGCACACTGCTGCACTGCCCCTCCGTGGAGGGCCGTGGAACTGCGGGGTTACCGAACAAAGTGTCCACCTAACTCTGAAATATTAGAGACAGAAAAAAAATTAAGTTTGCATAAATTATGTCATGAGCAAACATGCTGTATATGCACAGAGAGGTGCAAATATACTCGCACACACGTCGAGCAATTTAGTAAATGTCAGCAGGTCTGCAGAAAGAGAGGGAAACAGGCCTGCCTCCCATCGCCGTATTGGGAATACAGGTGAGATTGATGAGTAGCGTCTGTTTATCATATCGGTTATTCAAGATGAAAGATGAGCATTTGTGGAGGGGTTCCTCCCATTCACCGTCATTGATTTGCACGCATAAACACAGGAGCAGAGACACGGTGAGCGTCCTTGCTCTGTCAATAGTCAAGGTTATATTATAACGCAGAAGAATATTTGACTAATGGATCAAACGCAGCAGATCAGAACTACCTTTTGTCTTGATGGCACAACAAAGTCCACCTCTTTTAGGGATACAATCTTGTCTGACAAGAAAGTAAGCACCGAGTGGACAATAGTTTTAAATAAAAACACAAAGCTGTTGCAATAAAGGGCCGCTGTCGGGAGCAGTCAGGGCAGAAATACGAAGCACTCGAGTCACAGCCAAGTCTGCTGCAATGAATTAAAATCTAAACCTCCTCCGCATTAGCGTCCGCAGAGAGACAAGTGCTGCGGTAAGTGAATGCGTTGCCTGTGTTTGTGTCAAAAGCCCGTTTTTCTTCCACCGCCAATTAGGCCGACGGCGGCACAAAGGCAGCTAATTTTGCCGGGCTCCTGTAAATGGAATGATGGATGCTGACACGGAGGGGCGGGAAAGGGGGCGACGCGAGCGAGTGCTGCGGGCCTTGTTAAAACCCCTCGCAGCCAGGCGAGCATCCAGAGACGGCGTGCATGCCTGAATGAGATGCACAAACCTTCCCTATTCACGACGAATTAAAAACCCACAACACACTGCTTTTCACCAGAGAGCGTTCAAGAGCAGCGGTGTGGATGTTTTGTTTTTTTGTGCTGTTTCATTGCTACAGGGTAATTTGTTGCACTCAGCAGGGCAGGCTAAAGTGAATCAAGATTAATTTACATGCAGGCCAACACTTAGGAAAGGCAGAGCGGTAAGCAAACGCACCTTCCAGCCAGGCTGAGCAGGAAAGAGGCGGCGCAGCTGAAAGGGGGGAGTGTTGGCTAATTAAGGAGCATCAAATGTGACTGCTGAAGGCGGTTAAAGAGCCACAGCATGCCGACTGAAGCTGCCCTCAGAGTGCAGCCACGGCGTTTTAGTCGAGCTGCATCGACTAAGGCACGAAGCCGCTTCAGATTTAGTCTTCATTAATTGTGATTTAGAATCTCACCTCTAAGCATATTATTTCAAGTCATTAGTTTATCTTCATTTGGACAGAACGGTGCCACGCGCAGTGGCGGCGTACAACTGTGGTGCTTCTAAACTCCCGCGTTGGACCGAGAGGTTCAGTGGCGTGTCCAGATCTTTTAAAATGGGGTGGCCAAGGTGAGGCACAACTTTGTGCATGGGTGGCAGCAATGGTTATGCTTTTTTTGTTTTACCCCCAAGCCTTTTGTGGACAATGAAAAGCCTATTTAAAGGTAAATTAGTGTGGTGGCACCTGGGGTGGCCAGTCAGATTCCAAGGGTGGCATGTGCCACCCCAGGCCACTCCCTGGACACGCCCCTGGAGAGGTTGTTCAGTTGAAGCGCTGGATTGAAATAAAACAGACGGTGACACAAAGACAAAAGTCTCAGAAGACGTGAGGTCGAAGTGACAAGTCTAACTCAGACAAACCGCTGCAAACATTCAGGAACAAAGCACAACTGCAAGTCCAAATCGAGAGGAATAAAAATACTAAATGAGCCGTTTGAGCCGGACCAAACAGAGGATTCTGAATCTCTGCCCCGCTAAACAGACTTAACCTATCAGAGAAAGAGAAAGAGATCGCTGGGATGGGATAAAAAGAGGAGAGCTGCTAGACTTTCTCCCCTATGTCGCTCAGCGGTAATGGACTCTGGACCGGGCCTGTGGCAGGGGAATCTGATCAAGCACACACACATTCACTCCCAGAATCACTCTGTCAAATATGAATAAACACTAGCAAACGTCGGCTGGATCGTGGGATGCAGCTGAGGGATTTGGGCAGAGCGTCGGGCATATTTGCCCATCTCAGATCTCCTGTCAAGGCCCGAATGCAGGATGACAGCAAGAGAGAGCCCACGGCGTCTGGAGACCTGTCTCCATCTCTGCATCTCTCACATAAACAAATTCTCCCCTCGCTGTGTTCAGACTAACCTCTCTGCTCTATTACACACAAACACACAGCTGCCACAAGCACTCAGACACCCAATCAACAACCACAGCAAGAGAGGAGCAGAGAGGGGAAGGAAAAGGAAGAAGGGAGGCTGAAGTAGGGGGGGGGGGGGGTAACAGGGGGAGCAGGAGGACAGGGGAGACGGCCAGATGAAAATGTTGAGAGGAGGCCAGCGCTCCGGAACTGTGCTCAGCGTTCTGTTTGGCCGAGCAGGAACCTCCTAAAAGCAGGACACCGAGCAGCGTGGATGAAATGGTCTCTGGTGGGATGAGGAATGAACAGGAGACAAGGGGGGTGGAGGTCTGAAAACACATGAAACATGTGGGACCTCCTGCTCCTTCCATGGAGTAGGGCGAGGAGAAAAACAGAGCTGTGCTGGATGTTAGATTAGAACAGAGAATATTTGTGACCCTTTGATTAAAAACAGACATCCATGGTCTATTTAAACGGGACGTATGCAGTCATGCAAAATCCACCTTTTTTAGCCCTAACATGCAATGTGTTGGGATTTTTGAGTTTCTAGGTGCAGAACAGCTGAAATAAGTCCCTCCAGGCGCTGCGGAGATGTTTAAGTAAACTTTTGGTTATTTTTTTTATCCGTTCAAGTTTCTCTATTCTCTATTACATCATGTACGTCCATTATACTGCCATAAATGGTCATGGACTTCCTGCTAAACAGTGAGCAAATTCACCATTTTTATTTCTTACTGCAATCTTGTAGTCCCGTGTGAAGGGAGCCGAAGCCACAAGAGGAGAAGGTAGATGTGTTTCCGCTGTCTCCCTGCATCAGAGTGTCTGGTTCTGTGTAAAAAGTACTTTTTGTTTGTGTAAACTTTAAGAACGGGTGCTTTAGTAACCTCCGACAATAACAAGAAGGTCTTGCTGCTGCCGATCCTGCTGCTCCCGGTGCAGCTGGCTCCTCTGATGGCATTTTCTTCTTTTTTGTTGCCTATTTTAGGCTTTCCTTTATTGGCCCTTGGCCATTGTTTTAATAGCATTAACATCAAATCTTCTGCTTAGCTATGTACTACTCCAGCTTCCTGATCACACATCTTTTTAATACAGGTTAAAACTCTGGATCAAGCCTGTACGGCCGGGAGGACAACTCTTCCGACACGTTTAAAGAGCAAGTCAACCCCTACCAGAGTCCAACTCCACTCTCACTTCATGTTTAAAAAATGCAACAAATGCTGTTGCCTGGCAGACCGAGAGGGCGGAGCCGCTAACAAATACACACACACACACACAGGCTCACCACAGCATTGTGACATCATAATGTACCAGTTTACATCATAGCATACCTCTTAGCCAATAGCGGTGGCAGATTTAAATTCAAATCCAGTGCAGACTTTTTACCTGACAACAGCACAACACTGCCAGTTTTAGGCAGAATATTTAAATTTTAACTAAGATGCACTAAAGTGCAAAACTATTGACTACACATGTCTGCAGCACGATTAGACACTCGTTTATTTAGTTTATCAGGGGGAAAAAGTGGATTTGGGGGTGACTTGCTCTTTAAAAAGATTGCATTTATAATGATGTTGCAATGCTACATTACCATTTCTCTATCAAACTACAAACCCCTAACACTGACAGAAAACTGATGTTTGGAGTGTTCTTAGAGGCAGCAGAGACTCACATGCCAGCACAAAAGGATGCAAAGGTGATTTTAGCATAACAAAATGTCTCCTATAACATGTTTTTGTTGTTAGTGTAACACCAGTTTCTGAGTTGTAACAGGTGTCAAAAACCTGTAGGGTTTTTTGTTGTTTTTGTTTTTAAAAAATGTAAAAAAAACTCAGCAATCAAACTTACTGACAAACCTTCTGGTGTCAGTGTGGAGAAGAACGTAGGGTTGGGCATCGAGCATCGATTGGAACCGGGACCAAATGTTAGTTTTTCCCGGAATCGTTCAAAGCTTTTTATTTCGATTCCTAGAATGTCGACGGAAGAGGAATCCGCGGCCGATCTCCGTGAAAAATAAGTGATCTGCAAATTGTGATCAAGGCTTTTCAGAGCTGATCACACCAGCTGTCTGTGTGCAGCACCGAGCTTTAATAGAAGCTTTAAAGAACAAACTCTGGACGGTGTGAGGTGAGTTTGTCTCACTGCAGAAATAAAAACACACACGGAGCGTCAGCAGTCAGACGCAGCCGCTCACCAACACTCGTGTGTGTGTGTGTGTGTGTGCGCGCGCGTGCGTGCATGTGTGTGTGTGTGTGCGTGTGTGTGTGTGTGTGTGTGTGTGTGTGTGTGTGTGTGTGTGTGTGTGTGTGTGTGTGTGTGTGTGTGTGTGTGCGTGCGCGTCAGAAGGCTGAACAATAACCTGTAGAATAATTAAAGTCATCATGCCAGAGCAGCTTTCTCTGTGGTGGACCGCACCAGCTTCTGCCACATTAAACAATTATAATAATAATAATAATAAATCACGCACAAAGTTGTGAACATTTTAATTTCCTTTTTTAACTATTTCTGTTGAGAGTTTTAATGTTTAAAATCTGTTAAGTTGTTACTGACAGCAGCTGCATTTAAGGAGAAGAAGAAGAAAATATCATTTCTATGGCGCCTCAAAAATCACGAGACGCTTCACAAAAGCAAAAAATGTAAAAATATAAAAAATAATTTATAAAATGGTTAAAATATATACTTAAAAATGAGCAAAAAATAGACAAGTGTGATTAAATAAATGTAAAGAAAGAGAGAGAGTGAACAGGAAAGAGGGAAATCAGTGGATCCTGAGGAAGGTGGAATAGGTGGGGAGAGCAGAATAAAGAGAGAGAGGTGAAGAAGGTCATACAAAAGCCAGCTTGAACAAGTGAGTCTTCAGCTGCTTTTTAAAGGAGACCACTGAGTCCACTGATCTCAGACTCAGGGGGAGAGAGGTCCAGAGTCTGGGGGCCACAGCAGCAGATGATCTGTCACCTTTGACCTTTAGCCTGGTGCTGCACAACCAGTTGGCTTTGATCACTGGACCTCAGGGACCTGCTGGGGGTGTAGGGTCTAAGAAGATCACCAATGTAAGATGGTGCTTGTCCATGTAAGGCCCTATAGACCAGAACCAGGATCTTGAAATGAACCCTGAAGTTGACTGGCAGCCAGTGAAGCTGGAGGAGAAGCGGGGTGATGTGGGTGTGTTTGGGTGTGGGTGTATGAACGGAAGTTTAGAGATGGGTCTGAAGCTGCTATGGAGAGAGGCGTCAAGACTCGGTTTTTTAAGAAGCGGGTGGATTACAGCGTTCTTAAAGTAAGAAGAACCTGACCAGAGACCAGAGAAGCATTAATTATAGAGAGCACGCTGGGACCGATGGACTGAAAAGCACTTTTAAACAAAGATGAGGGTAAGATGTGGAGGGGGCATGCAGAGGTCTTCATAGAGTTAACTAGTTTGGTTAGCTCAGACAAAGACAGAGGAGCAAAGCTATCTAGGATGATGGGCCTGGTTGGAGTCGGGAGAGGCGGCGATAAGGCTGAAGGAGAGATGCTAGATCTGACCTTATTGACTTTGTCCACAAAGAAAGACAGAAGGTTTCACTTCCTGTTCTGCCTGAATGCTGCTGCAGCATGGAGGTGTAGTTCTCAGTCGTCCTGGACGTGATCATCCTGAGAGTTTTAGCTGAAGACAGCTGTACGTTTCTGGATATGTTGGAGACATTTAGCCTCTCATCCCAGAGGCTTCTTCCAGGCTTTGGTTGTGGTCAGAAACAAACACACTGGTTGTGCTGCAAGTCTTTTTCTTTTTCAGGTGATGTTATTGTTCATAGAATTAAAATTCATGTTGAAGTTAAGATTATTTCATCAAGTAAAACCTGTGGATTGGAATCGGAATCGTTCAAAATCAAATGATGCCCGACGCTAGGAAGAAGAGTTATTAGTGTTTTCAAAATGTTTGAGTTTGTTTGAGAATCCAAAGAAGCACTAAAAAGTAGACCAGTGCAGCTTACCACACTTTCTGGTGAGTGTGATAAGTGTGCAAGGACACACCCAGAAATTGTGCCGTTCAGCCAGATTGATCTGCCACATTACTAAACATTCCTCCTCCTCCTCCTCCCCTCTCTCCATCCCTTCTATCTGCTCCCATCTCTTGTGATCAGAGAATTGATCCCAGCACCAGTCGATCGGCTGCTACCGTGTGATCTGGGCCGGGCCGAATTACTTCAGTGAGTAATAGTGATTAGTTTGTGTCTAGATCAATCCGCTCTGATACAGGAAGGGTGGGTTCGGACCGAGTCGGGGGAACCACTGACGATTCAAATTTGCTGCATATTTGTGAAACAACAACATGTCGATCCAGGGTTGCTGTAGGTGTAACTGCTTTAATGTAGGATGAAATCTTCGTGATGAGTTGAAAGTGAGTTTATGGCCTGCAGGATATTTATCAATTCATCAATTCAATTTTATTCAGTCAGTCATCTTAAGACAATGTGTACAATAGCATGTCATACAAATACCATTTCTCGCTAACATATACATTCATTTGTATATGGTGTCTATTTGGTATCTCATGACTGAATAGGTTTAGGCAGAAGCAATAGCTTATAGAATTGCCTAACCTACTTACAAAACATTTTTTCAATTTCCCGCAATGAACCAACAACCCAAATAAAAATAAAACACAAATCCATCCATCAACATCAAATTAATACTCTTCAAAAATATTTTTACTGATAAGTTTTTTAAGAACTGAAAGAGAAGTTGCTAATTTTTATTCTATTTTAGCCTCATTCCAAAATTTTACTCCCATTACAGAGATGCATCTCCTTTTCATGCCCTTTTTGGCTTTTTGTAAAACAAACATACATACACCTCTTAAATCATATTTACTTTCCCTCATTGCAAAAAACATTAGTGTATTTTCTGGCAGAGCCGTTAATTTTACTCTAAACATAAATTGCATTATTTTATAATAATATAGATCTTCTAATTTCATAATCTGTGATTTTGAAAACAACGGGTCAGTATGAGCATAAAAATTGCTCTTGTTTATAACTCAAATAGATTTCTTTTGTATAGTTTTTATTTCATGTATATACAGGTGCTGGCCAGTAAATTAGAATATCATCAAAAGGTTGAAAATATTTCAGTAATTCCATTCAAAACGTGAAACTTGTACATTATATTCATGCAATGCACACAGACCAATGTATTTCCAATGTTCATTACATTTAAATTTGATATTCATAAGTGACAACTAATGAAAACTCCAAATTTGGTATCTCAAAAAATTAGAATATTCTGAAAAGGCTGAATATAGAAGACACCTGCTGCCACTCTAATCAGCTGATTTACTCAAAACACCTGCAAAGGCCTTTAAAAGGTCCCTCAGTCTTGTTTTGAAGGCACCACAATCATGGGGAAGACTTCTGACTTAACAGCTGTCCAAAAGACAATCATTGACACCTTGCACAAGGAGGGCAAGACACAAAAGGTGATTGCTAAAGAAGCTGGCTGTTCGCAGAGCTCTGTGTCCAAGCACATTAACAGACAGGCGAAGGGACGGAAAAAATGTGGTAGAAAAAAGTGTACAAGCTCTAGGGATAACCGCACCCTGCAGAGAATTGTGACGACAAACCCATTCAAAAATGTGGGGGAGATCCACAAAGAGTGGACTGCAGCTGGAGTCAGCGCTTCAAGAACCACCACGAGGAGACTCATGAAAGACATGGGATTCAGGTGTCGCATTCCGTGTGTCAAGCCACTCTTGAACAAGAAACAGCGCAAGAAGCGTCTCGCCTGGGCCAAGGACAAAAAGGACTGGACTGATGCTGAGTGGTCCAAAGTTATGTTTTCTGATGAAAGCAAGTTCTGCATTTCCTTTGGAAATCAAGGACCCAGAGTCTGGAGGAAGAGCGGAGAAGCACAGAATCCACGTTGCATGAGGTCCAGTGTAAAGTTTCCACCGTCAGTGATGGTGTGGGGTGCCATGTCATCTGCCGGTGTTGGCCCACTCTGTTTCCTGAGGTCCAGGGTCAATGCAGCCGTCTACCAGGAAGTTTTAGAGCACTTCATGCTTCCTGCTGCTGACCAACTTTATGGGGATGCAGACTTCACCTTTCAACAGGACCTGGCACCTGCACACAGTGCCAAAACCACCAGCACCTGGTTCAAGGACCATGGTATCCCTGTCCTTGATTGGCCAGCAAACTCGCCTGACCTTAACCCCATAGAAAATCTATGGGGTATTGTGAAGCGGAGGATGCAATACGCTAGACCCAACAATGCAGAGGAGCTGAAGACGACTATCAGAGCAACCTGGGCTCTCATAACACCTGAGCAGTGCCACAGACTGATCGAGTCCATGCCACGCCGCATTACTGCAGTTATTGAGGCAAAAGGAGCCCCGACTAAGTATTGAGTGCTATACATGCACATTCTTTTCATGTTCATTCTTTTCAGTTGGCCAACATTAGAGAAACAAACATTTTTTCATTGGCCTTTAGAATATTCTAATTTTCTGAGATACCAGATTTGATGTTTTCATTGGTTGTCACCTATAAATATCAAAATTAAACGTAATAAACATTGGAAATACATTGGTCTGTGTGCATTGCATGAATATAATGTACAAGTTTCACGTTTTGAATGGAATTACTGAAATATTTTCAACCTTTTGATGATATTCTAATTTACTGGCCAGCACCTGTATGTTTTAAAAGTTGAACCCCATATTTCTATACAATATGCCATGTATGGTTGTATTAGTGAACAGTATATTAGACGTAAGGCCTTATGGTTTAGTATGTCCTTCAGCTTATATAATAGACCCATAGATTTGGCAATTTTTCAAAAGTGGGAAAAAAGTGAAAATATCTTGGTTAGAGTTGCTTTTGCGTGCATAAATCAATCAGTTACATGCAGTTAGGTTTATATTTTAGCTAGTGACATTGGTTTGACATTGTCTAGGAGTTTAAAAAAAACTAGTACTACAGTCAGAGGCAAATCTATCTATGTTGATAGTATTCATGGACAATCTTTCCATAACATTGATCAACACAGTTTGGCTAATAGGAAAATAATAAACAATTACTCCTACAGATGAGAAGGGTAATTGATTTTCTTCTATAAATTACTACCACCATCAGCCCTGCATACACAGAAAGGTGATCATCTACATTAAATCAATGGGATATGATCCTATCTGTATGATAATCGTGGACTGGGGCCAAGCAGCGCTCCCCAGCTTCAGTGTCACGGGGAAACAGGAATTTAATAAAAAAGAAGAAGCTGAAACTTCAACCTCTCGCAAAAACTGCCTGTTTTCACGTCGAAGCGTTCGGGATGAATGACGTTCCTGCATTCATTTGGAAATGGATGGGAAGTGAACTGGTCAGATTTGAGCTGAATGAGAAGTTAGTTTATACAGATTGCTCCAGAATGTGGTAAAAAAAAACACTGAAAAGGGATGAAGAAAGGACGATTAATTGCTGCACGAGCTCGCACCACGCTGGTGTTCCCAGTGAGACATTGACTTATGGTGACTACTAAGCCCACCACAGCTGTATGTATGACTGTGTCCAGGCCTACTGATCAATACTGCAGCCAGTATTAATATCAGTGTTTATCCAAAGAGGCAAATCAGTCTGCACTAAGTTAGTTAAATGGCAGCAATCCCAGAGGAAACAGTTTTCTGTTTGTCTCATCAGAACTGATCCTGCAGTGTTTATTTTTATAATAATTTGATTTTGTTTTGTAAAAAAAAAATTTTTTTTTTTGACGAAACTAAAATAAACTGTCCGTTGCTGCAGGAATCCAGGTTTTCTTTGGACAGTCCACTCCACCTACAATCATCTGTTTCATATTTCGCGGTCCTTTATGTGGGAAATCCCAAAAAAACTTCAAGTTCTATATCCCACGGGCCGAACAATCAACCAAACAGCAAAAATGGTCCATCTGCATTGCTAAATCCTCCTCCAAATGTGCAATTGTGCTACGACACTCCCTGGGATTTTAAACCCTAATGGCCATCTGTTGGTAAGGTCTCACTCGAACACAAAATTACAGCTTGCTAGCAATGATTTTGGTATGTACTGCCCTCTATTGCCAGGAAAAATCAAATCAAATCAAATCAAAGCTTTATTTATAAAGCGCCTTCCGCAACCCTGTCAGGAAGCCCAAGGCGCTGAACATGGTACAGTACAAAGTTAAATAAAGTGAATAAATCAGAAAATAAAAGCAATTCAAATTACAGATTACAAATTACAAAAAAGGTGAAACATTCTAGTAGAAGACAAATGTGTAAAACAAGCGAAAAAGTGAACCAATGAAAACTGTGAGATAAAATCAACATAAAAGAGGGCCAAATTCAAACATGTATACACACCGTCACTTTAAATAAAGCAATTATATAATTTAATTTTACAAGATAATCAGCTTAAAATGATACTTTGCAACTTTTTCATATTTTAAAGAAATATATTCCTTGAGCCAGTATGTGCTAAATCTGATTTGGTGCTAAATACTGTACTGATAAGGTCATTGTTGTGGGGGATTTTAACATTCATGTGGACACTGAAAGTGATAGCCTCAATGTAGCCTTTAGTAATATCTTAGACTCAATGGGTTTTACCCAAATAATACATAGCTCCACCCACTCCTGCCATCATACATTAGATCTTGTACTGACTTATGACATAGAGTGTGAGGAAATAGCAATATTTCCACAAAATCCAGTCCTCTCGGACAACTTTTTGATAATCTTTGAGTTTATTATAACTGAGTTCTCTACACATGAAAGTAAATTTCACTATAGTCGGTCTCTATCTGACAACGCTGTACCAACCTTTAAATAAACTGTCTTCAGTGTCTCAGAGGAACTTAGCAGAGGGTAATATTTTCGTTTCTAGCCCTTCACAAATTGATGGTCTAGTTCATAGAGTTACTTTTTCTTTAAGTGTGGCATTAGACGATGTTAGCCCTTTAGAAAAGGAGGTAATTAAGCACAGTAAGTTGGCTCCCTGGTTTAATTCTGAACTATGTACTTTAAATCAGAACTCTAGAAAATTGGAGAGAACATGGTGCTCTACACTCCAGGAGGAGTCCTTCTTATCCTGGAACTATAGTCTAGTGCTTTTGAGTATCGCTGATATATATGCTTCCAGTTGGTAAGATCATTAGACAACATGGAATAAACTTTCACTGTTATGCCGACGATCCTCAGTTACATTTATCCATAAACCCTGATGAACCTAATCGGTTGGGTAGATTACAGCCTTGTCTTGAAGACATAAAAAATTGGATGACTCTAAACTTTCTGCTTCTAATTTAAGACAAGATTGAAGTTATCATCTTTGAACCGGAACTTCAAAGAAAACTGCTTAGTCAAGTGTCACAATCTGTCCTGTCTCCCCAGTCTCTGTTCAGTCCTGTCTTTACTAACTGCTCCCACCTGCCTATCGGCTCCCAATCACTCCAGGTCCCAGTTCCTCCTGTATTTAAACCCTCCCAGTTCTGTGTTCCTCATCTGTTCATTGTTACAGTATCCACGTGCTTCTTATTAAAAGAAATTTTGAATGTTCTCACCAGCCTGCCTTTCCTTCCCCTGCAATTGGATCCTCACCTCGACCGCTCGCCTCACCTGCAGCATGACATCAATCACCTGATCTGAAGGGCATAAAATTAGCCTCCAAGAGTAAAGTAAGTGGCGTTATCGTTGACCAGGACATGTCATTCAAATCCCATGTTAAACAGGTTTGTAGGATTTCCTTCTTCCACCTCCGCATTATTGCTAAGATTAGAAGCATCCTTTCCAGGAGTGATGCTGAAAAACTAGTTCATTTATTACATCAAGAATGGATTATCTTCTCTGTCTTCTCAATCTCCAGTGAGTAGTGGTGGATGGCTGCTTATACTGAGCCAGGATCCTCTGGAGGTTTCTTTTTGTTACAAGGGAGTTTTCCTCTCCACTGTCGCTACTTGCTTGCTTAGTATGAGGATTGCTGTAAAGTCACTGACACTAGTGAGTGACTTGATGCAATTTTCTGGGTTCCTTATATAGGACACTGTTTATTGATTGGCTTAATGAACTGAACTGTATGGGAATGTTTACTTTCGCCTTGAGATGACTCTTGTCGTGATTTGGTGCTATAAAAAAACATTTAATTGAATTGAAATTAAATTGAATTTCAGCTGTTAGATAAAGGTGTTAAAAAGAGGAGCGAGGAGATGCTTTTGGTTCAACAAACGTACCGTAGGGGATGCTAAAAGCAAGCCAAAATGGTCTCGTACCACTTTAATCTACGTCAACTAAGAAAAATCCAGATTATTAAAGCAAAAGCCAGAACTTGGAACTAATAAAATACTTTTGTTTTACGAATATCCAATACTGTGGTGAACTCTTCCCAGAAACATGGTCATGATGCTGTTATGATTCAGTAAATATTGGGCTGATGAAACAATAAAATGTGTAACCTATTCCAAAATTAGAATAGCAATAATTAGAATATCTTCATAATAAAGTGATTAAAGAATATTGTGATTTATATGGGTATTATTAGTTACAATGTTCTTTCAGGCCATAACATTATGAACAACATCCATCCATTTTTTTCCTCTTATCCGGAGTCGGGTCATGTGGGCAGCAGCCAAGTCGAGAGGTCCAGACTTCCCTCTCCCCAGCCATTTGGGCCAGCTCTTCCATGGGAATTCTAGGGCATTCCCTGGCCAGTCGAGAGACATGGTCCCTCCAGCGTGTCCTTGGTCTTCCTTTAGGTCTCCTCCCAGTTGGACGGGCGTCCAGGAGGCATCGTAATTAGATGCCCGAGCCACCTCAACTGGCTCCTCTCAATGAACAACATGTGCAATTTATAAAATGTTTGCATATAAAGTGACAATGAGTGGATCTGTTTATTTTGACTTTAATAATTTAATGTAATACGCATGTGAAAAATGAGAAAGGTCCATTTATTTCAGTAATCCAGCTTAGACTGAGAGACCATCTAAAGGCTTAGGAACCCATTTCCAGAGGTTTTGGATTCATTTTCTGATTAGTGTGACACTTTGAGTCCAGAAGATAGAACTTTTTCTCAATATTGTAATTGTCTGAGACTTTGAATGTGGGGTTTGTATAAGCTGTAAGCCATAATCTTCACAAAGGCTTAAAATATTTGACTTTATTTGTAATGAGTCTATCTCATATATTAGCTTTACCTTTTAAGCTGAATTACTGAAATGCTAAATACATTTAGCATGATACTCATGATGCTGAGTTTCACCTGCATGCAGGGGTGGACTGGCCTATCTGGCATTCTGGCACTGTCCCGGTGGGCCGCTTAGCCAGCTTGGGCCGACACGACTCCACAGTTGGTGATCTGCAGAACATTAGCTACATGGTAACCCGAAGCTAACAGAGTTTTTCCAGGCGTTTTTAGCAAGAAAAATGCAGTAGAGCGATGACATAAGAGTTGTTTTACCGCGTTAGCATGTAGCTAATATCCCGCTGATCTCCGCCCATGGAGAATGAGCTGATCTGGAAGGCCAGGGCTCCCGGTCGCAGCAATCTGGCCCTGCTTGTAATTGACAGTCCCAATCCATATTGGATCTCGCATTCGGCCTAGAGACGAGTCCGCGGGCGGCAACACCCCCCACCCCCACTGCTCTCCCAATGGGGAGGGCCGACGATTCGTAAAAAAGCCAAGGCTGAATTTTGGTCCCAGTCCACCCCTGCCTGCATGTGCACATACAGTCCAGCACATGTAAGTCTTTGGAAACTGGAAAAGGTCAACGAAAACTCATTCTCTTTTCTGTCTTTAGTGGCAAAACAACCCATATAATTAATTTATTTCTAACTCGCTTCATTTTGACTTCAGAGGTGAAAATGTGGTCAATAGTTCTGTTTTAAAAAAATCCAACAGAGGCTCTTTTATTATAGCAGCTTTATGCTTTTAAAGCAGAGAGAGAATTTGTAGCTGGAGACCAGCAAGCTTTCAGAATATTATCTTCTCAAATCAAATCACCAGGAAGAGAGCACACAGACATCCTTTAATATGATAAGGTGCCCTGGACAAAGGGGGATAAAGTGAGTGCTCTGCTTGAATATGTCCTCTCTTTAAGGATGCTAATGGCTCAGGGTAAATTGAAGTGTGTCAACGCTGCATGGCTGCATTAGCCTGAGGCTCCTTTAAGTACAGCGAGGATTTAGTCCATTTACCATGTTTTATTTCTGCTGTAAGTTGCACAAAACGAATGCAAACCCCTCTAACAAACTCAGTCTGTTTTTAAATGATGTTTAGTATGTTATTAAATTATATCATGTTAGTTAATTAGGAATGTTAAGTGGGATTAAAGGAGGGGATGAAGAGACAGCAGCCAGCACAGTGGGGTCGGAGATTGTAAAAGTGTTAAAGAAGCAGTTGTGTCCAGATTGATGTCCTGTTTCCGTCATGACTGGCTGGAAGGCTGAGATCACTCAATACTAATCAACAGGCTGGACACGAACTGGTCTTTATCACTTTGTCCCCTTTATATGACTCCCAACCTTGGCTGAGCGACCAGTTGCCTGATTTCTCATTTTGTTGCACTGCGACTGACAGTGAGAAGCTCTGATTGAGGGGATCCATTAGGGATCGGCCCGAGGAAAGCCTGTTTGATGGATGAGAGCAGCAGTCACCTTCAGAGCCTGCTAACAACACCTGTATCCTCTCTGTCACACACACACACACACACACACACACACACACACACACACACGCACGCACGCACGCACGCACACACACACACACACACACACACAAATACATACACACACACACACACACAGGAACGTGCAAACGCACACACACACACACGCATGAATGCACACACAGGAATGCACACACACACACACACACACACACACACACACACACACACACACACACACACACAGGAACGTGCAAACACACACACACAGAAATGCACACACACACACACACCCATATGCATGCACAAACAGGAACACACACACACACACACACACACGCATGAATGCACACATACACACACACACAGGAACGTGCAAACACACACACACACAGAAATGCACACACACACACACACACACACCCATATGCATGCACAAACAGGAACACACACATATACACACATAAATACATACACACACAGGAACGTGCAAGCACACACACACACAGAAATGCACACACATACACACACACACACACCCATATGCATGCACAAACAGGAACACACACATACACATACACACACACACACACAGATAGGGGAACGTACACACACTTACACATACATGCACACATATATGCGTGCACAGGAATGCATACGCACACAGACATAGACACATACACACACACACACACACACACACACACACACACAGGAACGCGCGAACACACACACACACACACACACACACACACACACCCATATGCATGCACGAACAGGAACACACACATACACACACATGCACATAGGGGAACGTACACACACACATGCGCACATACAAACACAGGACCGACCGCAGACACACACACACACACACACACACTTGATGACATCAAACATTTCAAACAGTCAGCTCTGCTAATTTATGAGTAGACTTTCTTCAACATTTGTTCAACAATTTGCTAAAATTAACTCCAGTTATTAAGTCATCAATTTAACAAATTAGTTCAAATATTTCTTTTTTTATTCATTTATTCTTTTATCTGTTTTAGTAACTGTGTTTTATTACTGGTTTTTATTCTGTTCAGCACTGTGGTCAGCTCCAGTGCTGTTTTAAAATGTGCTTTATGAATGAACTGGGATTGGATTAATCCATTTTATGAATATATTTAGCATATTTTTAAGTAATTTAGAAGTTCAACAACACACATCTAATGTTAAATATATGAATCAAGCCAATTTAGATTGTATTTCAGTCATAAATATTTAATAACATTATTGTTTCTGTTGTACATACCTCTGTTGACCTCAGTTAAAAAATAGTTTAATACCAACTGAATTGAGGAGCTAACTGCTAGTCAAGAGTCGAACTACAATCTTTTGTCATATTAACACAAATCCAGTCTTAGATAAACTTATTTATGAGTCTATTGTTATTATTTGTACATTTGCAGCAAATAGGCACAAATTTTACAAAATATTCCATTCTTTCAAAATATTTGAAATATATATATTTAATTATTTATTGTTTCCATTTTTAAGATGAGAAAATCTTTATCTGAATAAGAGTTTGATGAATTTAACATTTCAATTAAGATTGTCCTAAAGGCTTAAAAATGCTGCCTTGGTTGTAACCTTAGAAAATACCAACAAGGTTTTTATTTTCCATTTAAGGCGGATTTTTGTATTTAACAGAAGAGAAATCCAAACAGGCTGTTGAAGTTAAACCTGCTACTGATCTGATTTATGATAAAAAAAATGTCTTTTTAATTAATTTAAAATCACCACGAGGTCTTCAGAGGCGTGGAGACTAAAAGGTTGGTTTATGCTTGATGCGTCTGCGAGGTCCGCACGGCTCCGCGTGGCAAAACTGCGTCATTTTAACAACCACGCCCCTCCACCGCGCCTCCGCACCGCGCACCTAGGAAATTTTCTAACCACGCGGACGGTCGGACGCGGAAAAACATGGCGGACTGGCAGAAACTAGTATGGCAGAGGTTCGTAAATACAGACATTTGTATGATTCAGCTCTCAGAGATCACCGTGATCAACATGTTGTTAATAATTCTTGGAGAGAAATAGCTCGCACTGTCGGAAAAGACGAGGACGCTGTTAAAAATGCTGGAATGCCATGTTGTAAACAACAGTAATTTTTACTTCTACTATGGTGTAGTGTTGGATGCATGCTGTAGAGCTCCATGCTGCCCCCTACAGTTTGGGAGAATAGTGGCTCACCACAGAGACAAGCTGCATGAACCATAAACGCTGCGAGTTGTGAAGCGCGTTCCATCCACGAGCCGCATCACCAAGCGGAAAGTAAATGCATCAAGCATAAACCAAGCTTACTACAGACACATCTTCCTTTTGCTGTCGGCTCCTGAAAACCGTCCCAGAATATTAATCCAAGTTTCTACTCTCCTTACTTTATTTAAATTCACATTATATTTCTGAACTGTGTGTGTGTGTGTGTGTGTGTGTGTGTGTGTGTGTGTGTGTGTGTGTGTGTGTGTGTGTGTGTGTGTGTGTGTGTGTGTGTGTGTGTGTGTGTGTGTACAGCAGCTGTCTGTGTGTGTTTTTGTGAATAACCATCTGCAGCATCTAGGATGCTAATTGCTCTGAGCAGTATTATCTCATTAGGGCCCATCAGTGTTTGACATTTAAATACAGAGCTGCTAAAAGCCTCTTTGCTTATTTAACATTAGCATTAACATCCACCACGTCCTCTGGAGAGGCAGCGCAGGTACGGGCCGCGCTCTTTTTAGCTCACTTTCTCTTAACTCGCGGCTCTTCAAGCCTCTTGGTCCATTTTTTCCCCTTAAATCACCAATTTATCTATTTAATAAGAATAATGCTGCTAATAGCTGCAAAGAGAATCTGGTGAAAGTGCAGCGACGACAATTACATCACTCAGGAGGGAATGCATGGACGACGTTAGCGGAAAGGTGAAAAAGGAATGAAGCCAAAGAGGGGAAAAGGGATAAGAACGGGTGACACAGAAAAGGAGAAAGGTCAGCAGAGTAGAGTTAGTGAGGGAGGGTGGAGTCTGATGGGCACCAAATGAACAAATTATGACGGGCTCCATTTTGTAGGATGGGGTCACCCCCCCCCCCCCCCCCTCTATCCAACCCTCCTCTCTTTTCCAGGTCCTCCTCTCTTCTCTTCTCTTCTCTCTCCTGACAGTTCAATTTCCCCCGCTCGCCTCCTCGCTCCTGCCTGCTAATTGTGAGTGAAGCCTTATCATTGGGCCCCCCATCCACCCTCGGCCCAAGGAATCGCAGCGTCTGAGAGGAGACTGGAATGTCAAAATGTTATCCGAGACAGAAAACAGCCAGAGAGACGGAGGTCACACACAATAAGACCGGATGTTCATCTGGATGTTGAGTGAGGACGAAGAAAGCTTGTATGAAAATATCACTCAGCTGTGGCTAAAAATGCTTTGTTTGATCTGTTCTACACACAACGTACAGAAATAGTCACCTTGTGTTTGTGCAGTGACAAGTCTTGTCCCAGGGACAGGTGTCAGTCAGAGAAAGTCAATGAAACACACTTTAGTCACACAGAAGGAAATGTTTTTTCTGCAGTTTTGGGACAGCAAAAATAAACCTGCATGGAGAGTCTACTGATGACTCACACACACACACACACACACACACACACACACACACACACACACACACACACACACACACACACACACAACTTTTCTCTGCAAACTGGATCTGAAGCGTGTCATTTACAGACAAAGCAAATCCAGGTTGGAGCGTAAATGGTAAAAAATGGTGAATGGCCTGTATTTGATATAGCGCCTTCTAGAGTCCTGGAACCCCCCAAGGTGCTTTACAACACAATCAGTCATTCACTAATTCACACACACATTCACACACTGGTGGGGATGAGCTACGATGTAGCCACAGCTGCCCTGGGGCGCACTGACAGAGGCGAGGCTGCCGAGCACTGGCGTCACCGGTCCCTCCGACCACCACCAGCAGGCAACGTGGGTTAAGTGTCTTGCCCAAGGACACAACGACAGCGCCAGACTGAGCGGGGCTCGAACCTGCAACCTTCCGAATACGGGGCGAGCACTAAACTCCTGTGCCACCGAATGATCCCACTTCTCAGCGTGCATCTACTTTGTCATTTGGAATTGCAAAAAGTATTTGCTGTTGGGTTTTTTTTTAGTCGCACACTTCCCTGTGTTTGCACAAGACTGACAGACAGACAAGCAGAGATACGAGGCTGTGTTTGCCCCGAGGGGAGCAGCTAGAAGCTTCACCGGTCAGTCAGCAGGACTGATCTGAGATCAGAATAATCTGAATGCAGGAAGAACTATGATGGGCCACAAGACAGAACCACTGACCCCAGTCACCCTCCATCACAGAAGGCTAGCTGAAAGGTAAGAACAGGAAAAAGGGGAGAGGTATTCCCGCAGTAGTAATGAAGGTTAATTCACCGGTTAGGGATTAACAAGGTGCAAGAATATGATGGCTAAGCAGTTGGCTTCTTGGATGTGGGTTTAAATCAACCCTATTATGTGTGATGTCATCTCAGCTCTAGAGCCCCGCCCACAGGGGAGGGAAATATGCCATGCATTTCAGGGACCCAGGGAAGCGGGACGACGGTGGCTCGGGGGTTGGGAGCTCACCCTGTCATCGGCGGATCGCAGATTCGGACCCAGGCTCTATCAGTGCCAGAGTCAGCGGGGCCGTGTACGGCTGCCTTGTGTCTGTCTGACTAACATGTGATCATGAGTCATTTTTGGTGATAAAATACAATAAAATACAATATCACTATCTCCATTGAGGGCAACTGTTGTTTTCTTGTTAAGGTATGGTCCGTGAATACTTACGGTATGATCGGATCATTTCAGTTAGAGTCCATGTAAACAGAGATTTGGGATTTCCGATCAACCAAGATTTGAATCGGATCGGGGACATCTGGTGCACGTAAACGCAGCTAATGGCACGGATTGTCAAGAAAGCGTGTTTGTCGTGTTCATGTCAAATTAAACAATTCCCAAAATATTGTTTTACTCCTTCGTCTCCTTCTCCGACCCACTACGTCTCCTCTTACGGCAAACCTGAAGGACAACACAACAGCCTCTGGGTCTGCTGGGTTTTTGGACTTGAAGGTCAGACGAGTTGCCACCCACGTACCGTGTGAGCAGTCAGGTCGCATCTGAGCTCGGGGTCGTACCGTGTGAGATCATGACTCGTTAACTTGGCTCTGCGAGGAAGTCGTACAGTTTGAGATAGAGCTAAATGCTACTAGTGAAAAAGTCGCACAATGTAAGCCTGGCTTAAGTACTTTTCTCTCCAGAGAAACTACACCAGGTCTGGTGTTCTGCTCAGCGGTGATACCTTCCTGGAGGGGGCCATTGGCTGGCACACTACTGCCGACTACTGAACTTCCTCCCTCTTCTGCCGTTTACGTTTTACTTTGTTAACAAATAAAGTGCTACTACTAGTTCGTCTGTTTAACGTTTCCATGGACGTAATTTTGGGGGGGGGACAGGGGGGACATGTCCCCCCCACTTTTTCCAAAGTCAAGTTTTGACCCCTGCGATTTTTACCATCCAAAAACAATATTACTTTATATTAAATTGACACTGGTTGAGCTCTAGGACCAAGCAGAAAACAACCGTTTGTGTTGAAGCCTGTTTCCCATCAGAACATACTGTAAAGATACCCCCCACCCCACCCCCGTGTCCCCCCACCCCCCCCACTTCTAAAGTGAAAATTACGTCCATGACTAGAGCATTGTGATCTGAAGCGTTTGTAACTCATGTTCCTAATATAAAAACAAACAAGTTTTATTTGTTTCCAGAGTTCGTTCTAATCGCTCGTAATGATGCGTCTGTTTCTTAAAGGCTGTGTCATGTTCTAACCACAGAAACGTTTGATCAAAACCCGGATCACGTGTATCAGCCGAAGGAAAGAGGCATGCTTTCCTTCACATACTCTGAAAACCAAACTGTGTTCCAAAGTTTTCAGTTACTATCCAGAGCATATTTTGATGTTTACAAAAATGTCTAAAAGCTAGAAAATCCCATTTCTCTGAGGTGCCCGTTATTTCACATCGATCTCATGACTTGCTCTAGTCTGAGACTTTTTAGCTTGCTACCGGATTTCCCACACTATCAACGATCAAATGAAGCATAACAAACGTCATTAAAGTCGGCTGTGTCGTGAGCACCACAGTAAACAAAATAACAAAAAAACTTGATTTTATAGAATACAGTAAAACTCTTTTTCTTATGAAGACAAAAACATTAAAAACTAATCTGAGATATTAACCCATTTGATCTCTGGATGAGAAATAAACCGAACTGGATCTCTGAGGCAAGCCTCGGCTAACTAATGATGACTTGAGCTAAGCTAATATTCCATCATCGCCCAGCCCGTGTGTGAGTGATCCTGAAGCTATTAGCAAACTAACGGCTAAATGCTCCAGCTCGGCTACGGAGGATACAGCCGTCGACACACATGGCATCTGTTAGCTCGTTTAGTACGGACGGGAATGAGTGTGTGAGATGAAGACATGAGAGGGGTGGACACATCAGTGACCTCTACGTATACACATGCACATATAAATACACACACACACACACCAGCACAGACATGGTGACCGCTGCACATCTGATGAGATAGGGGCTGATATGTGAGTTAGAGGGAGCCACATTTGTAAAAAGTGATAGCCAATTACAGCAGCACGAACTGGGGGATAATAGCCTGCCTGTCAGGCTCTGTGTGCAGGATATATATGTGAGTGTGTGTGTGTGTCAGTGTGTGTGTCAGAGTGTGTGTGTGCATGAGCACATAGCATCCACGAGTGAATATTGGGTCCCTATTTTCATCTATTTTCCCTATTTCTCCATTCCTTGGGTATTAATTTCATAACAGAGCTGCAGCTTGGAGCCTGGGTCGTTAGTGTGACTTATCAGGGGTTCATCCACATAAAAAAAGACAAGAGTGAGCATTGTCCACAAAAACGGAAGACAGAGGTTTCTACCCATACACTTTCCTTTTTAGATTTAAAGCAACATTTTTGAATATACCACTTGAAGCAGAACGCAAAAATTAAAGCTAAAAAGAAAAACAACGAGCACGTTCGAGTGAGCCAGAGATAGATTCTTAAAAATGCAAAATGTCACCTTATCCTCATCGGAACACTTCCGAGAACACGCTGAGAGAATCTGGTGGAAAAGACGAGCAGAAAGACAGCCACGGGGCAGGAATAAAGACATGAGAAGGCTGAAACATCAGTGGTTGTCCTGTACTTTCCACAGACACATGATCTCCTCAAGGACTTGGCCCTGTCAGCCACAGCAGCCAGCCATGTGAGACAGAGGAATGATAGACTATCAGAGGAAGGGAAACCGTTGCAGGGAATTGTGTGGATTTAGTGGTTTGGTGCCGACACGTGGCTTTGAGCGTGCTAGAAAAGCACTTTAACTCGTGAGTGCTTTTATCACAAGTGCACACTCCATAAAACATGTGTCCATGTAGTCAGATGGTATATATATATATATATATATATATATATATATATATATATATATATATATATATATATATAAAGGGGCAGAAATTATAAGATTTTTTCTTCTATCTGCTCCTTTTCATTCAAATGTTTTTTTTTTCAATATGTTAATGTATGTTGTTATGTTTGTGTTAATTTAATACATTTTGAATGAAATAAAAGATATATATATATATATATATACAATTATATACATATATATATTTATATATGTATATATATAAATATATATATATATATATACATACATATATTTATGTCTATATGTATATATATAGATAGATAGATAGATAGATAGATAGATAGATAGATAGATAGATAGATAGATAGATAGATAGATAGATAGATAGATAGATAGATAGATAGATAGATAGATAGATAGATAGATAGATAGATAGATAGATAGATAGATAGATAGATAGATAGATAGATAGATAGATAGATAGATAGATAGATGATAGATAGATAGATAGATAGATAGATACATAGGTAGGTAGGTAGGTAGATTCTCACTAAATTTATTGAGTTCGTACTTGGGATAAAAGCCCTGACGAATCAAAGTGCTAGATTAAGGATATCTATAGATCTTATATCATATCAAATGTTTTCTGACTGTGTGATATTTGGCAAATATATTTATTGAGGTGGCCATTTAAAGAATAACTAAAGGTAAGTTATCATGAAGTAATCTGATCTGACTTTCATGAATATTTTATAAATTAAGGACAATGATGAATGAACACACTCGCCCATCTCTTATTTATGAAACCCTTGTGCCTGGAGTTTGATCAATTCCTATCAAATTAAAACAGGGAACAAAAGAAAAGTTCAAGAACAAAAAGATTGTTCAACTTCACTAAATTTACTCAAAAAAATATTTTTTTGAGTTAGCAAACAACCTAATCAATTTTAAATATTTGCCGAACTTCTTTTATTCTGATTTAAGTTTAATGATTTCACAGTAATGAAGAAAATTGTAAACATGGTTAATTAAAAGTGTCGACAGCGTTTGTACAATTCACAAATCCCAGATTTTGGAGCTTAATGCTAAAAACAAGCAGTAAAGGTGGAGTGTGTCCTGTGCAATATCCCCCTCTCTCCTATTCATCTCTGTAATAGAGATGCAAGCTCCGTAATGCTCGTTGGGAGCCAAGCATGAGATTGAGGATTTCTCACACACCATGCATTATTCATACTCCAGAGCAACAGAGTGTGTAAGATGAGAATTACACAGCATGAAAAGAACAGGAGAGAGGGGACCGAGGGGGGGTGAGGAGTGAGAGACAGGGAGGAAGGAGATAGGAGCAAAGGTGAGACACTGTGTGGAAGAGAAAGAGATTAAGGAAGAGACGTTTAAAAAAGAAAGAGTGAGGCGTGGACGCCGTGAGAGCTTTCCTTCACATCTCCTTCAGGGTGAAGGCTGGAATGCTTTTTGGAGTTTGTGCACAGCACGGTGAAGCAAACGAACACGGAGCCCTGAAGGCTCCAGCTGAGTGGTTAACAATTTGCATTTGTTAAGTTTGTTTGCATTCTGAGCACAAAGTGAATAGTGAGCAGTAAATTTCAGGGTGCGTGTTCGGCCTCCGTCTTCGTAATGAAAAACAGCGGGAAGGGAGTCGGGGTTGGAAATGATTTGTTTAACAATGGAAATGGAACGAAGTCAGAGGCATGGACCAAACCCAAGGCGCACGCCAACCTCAACCAAAGCTCGAAATCAAGAAATCTGCAGATGCAATCTGACATGTGACACGTGTAGAATTATTTAAAGAACCTCAGTTAAATGAAAAGATTTATCTTTTAGAGATATACGTGTGAATTTTCTCCAGCTGAAAACTGTTCAAAATCATGTATAAAATAGTTTATCGGCACAGGGGCGTGTCCAGGGAGTGGCCTGGGGTAGCACATGCCATCCTTAGAATCTGATTGGCCACCCCAGGTGCCACCTCACTAAGTTCCAGTTTAAATTGACTTTACATTGTCGACAAAAGGCTTGGGTTGTAAACTCCAAAATAGTGTGTGGTTACATGCACCTTTCACCTTGTTTTCTAGCCCAGGTATGTAGTATTAATATTTTTTCATATTCACATACATAATATTTAGAGTCCCACTCAACTCCAGTTGGTGGCAGTAGTACAACAAGAAGTGACTTGCTAACCACCACAAAAGTAGAAGATGAAGAGGGAAAAAAATGGTGATTGTGCAATGTGAAACTCAAAAATTCACTAGAAAGTAAATAAATAAATAAACGATTTGTGTAAATAAATAAATAAGCATAACCATTGGTGCCACCCATGAATAAACAAGTGCCCCACATGGGCCACCCCATTTTAAAAGTCCTGGACACGGCTCTGTATCGGCAGTCGTGCTGTATTTGAACTTGAGACAGTTCTCCACACCTTCATCTCCTCACGCTTAGACAACTGTAACTCTCTTTTCACGTGTCTGAGCAGAACCTCCCTGAACCGTCTACAGGTGGTTCAGAATGCCTGTGCTCGGCTTCTGACCAAGTCCTCCAAACACACCCACATCACCCCGCTTCTCCTCCAGCTTCACTGGCTGCCAGTCAACTTCAGGGTTCATTTCAAGATCCTGGTTCTGGTCTATAGGGCCTTACATGGACAAGCACCATCTTACATTGGTGATCATCTTAGTCCCTACACCCCCAGCAGGTCCCTGAGGTCCAGTGACCAAAGCCTACTGGTTGTGCAGCACCAGGCTAAAGGTCAAAGGTGACAGATCATCTGCTGCTGTGGCCCCCAGACTCTGGAACTCTCTCCCCCTGAGCCTGAGATCAGTGGACTCAGTGGTCTCCTTTAAAGAGCAAGTCACCTCCAAATCAACTTTTTTTTGCTGATAAACTATATAAATGCATGTCTAATCGTGCCGCAGACACGTGTAGTCAATAGTTTTGCACTTTAGTGCATCTTAGTTAAAATTTAAATGTTCTGCCTAAAACTGTCGTGTTGTGCCGTTGTCAGGTAAAAACTCTGCACTGCATTTGAATTTAAATCTGCCATCGCTATTGGCTAAGAGGTACCCTAGAACGTTAGTTGGTACCATATGATGTCACAATGTCATTGTGAACCTGTGTGTGTGTGTGTGTGTGTGTGTGTGTGTGTGTGTGTGTGTGTGTGTGTGTGTGTGTGTGTGTGTGTGTGTGTGTGTGTGTGTGTGTGTGTGTTAGCGACTCCACCCTCTAGGTCTGCTAGGCAACAGCATTTGTTGCATTTTTCAAACAGGAAGTGGGAGCAGAGTAAGAATGTGGTAGGGGGTGACTTGCTCTTTAAAAAGCAGCTGAAGACTCACTTGTTCAAGCTGGCTTTTGTATGACCTTCTTCACCTCTCTCTCTTTATTCTGCTCTCCCCACCTATTCCACCTTCCTCAGGATCCACTGATTTCCCTCTTTCCTGTTCACTCTCTCTCTTTCTTAACATTTTTAATCACAATTGCCTATTTTTGCATATTTTAAACATATTTTTAAACATTTTCTAAATGCTTTTTTATATTTTTACATTTTTTGTTTTTGCGAAGCGCCTCGTGATTTTTATCTTGAGAGGCGCTGTAGAAATGATACTTTCTTCTTCTTCTT
>NC_091757.1:54365898-54415898 GCF_043380555.1 Nothobranchius furzeri | reverse complement strand
GTAGTAGCTCAGAATAATAATAATAATAATCAAGTCATCAAAGAGTTGTTGTATATTACAATGGCTGTTGGCAGGAAGGATCTCCAGTAGCGGTCAGTGTTGCAGCGAAACTGAAGAAGCCTCTGACTGAAGACACTCTTCCGTTGTCGGACAGTCTTGTGAAGAGAATGCTCAGGGTTGTCCATCATTTTCTTGATTCTCTGGAGAATCCTTCTTTGCATTATCTCCTCCAGCGGTTCCGAAACAGCCGAAACTCTGGCTGAGTCCTTGAAAGGGCTTGGAGTTCCTCCATCTTGTTGGCCGGTGATCTCACATTGCCCATTATGATCGATGGAAGAGATGGTTTGAATTTCCTCTTTCTCTGTCTCCATTTTGCTCCCGCTCTGCACCCACGCTTCTTGCGTTTTAGCTCATTTGGGATTTGTGGCTTCAGCTGAGGTATTATTTCAGCCTTTCCAATGTTAATCAGCTGCTCCTGATTGTAAACCAGACTGTTGCCATGGTTATGCATCATAACAAATGCTCAAAAAGTGAAAAAAGCTAAAAAATAGCTGTAAAAATCCTCCAAGCTTAACAGCACCAGAAGCAGAAAAGTAAAGTGTCCAAAAAATACAGTTTTTCTTGAGCAACTAGAAGAAAAAATACCCAAGAAAAGTCAAAACTCACATATAGTCGACAGAGCTACTCCAACATGCAGCCACCCAGAGCAGCGCAGTTCCGGAAAGCACATGTTATTAATTAGTAGAAATAATCAAGCAATCAAGAAAAACTATTTTTTGGACACTTTACTTTTCTGTTTCTGGTGCTGTGAAGCTTGGAGGATTTTTACTGCAATTTTTTTCACTTTTTTTGCTTTTTGAGCATTTGTTATGATGCATCACCATGGTAACAAGCTGGTTTACAATCAGGAGCAGGTGATTAACATTGAAAAGGTTGAAATAATACCTCAACTGAAGCCACAAATCCCAAATGAGCTAAAACGATAAAACGCAAGAAGCGTGGGAGCAGAGCGGGAGCAAAACGGAGACAGAGAAAGAGGAAATTCAAACCATCTCTTCCATCGATCATAATGGGCAATGATAAATCAGGTGATGGTCAGCATCAGAAGCAGGGACCTGAAAATGCTCAACAGCCTAATATCAAAGGCTGGTTCTGTTCTGGGGACGACTGTGGAACCGCTGGAGGAGATAGAGCAAACAAGAATTCTCCAGAGAATCAAGAAAATGATGGACAACCCTGAGCATTCTCTTCACAAGACTGTCCGACAACGGAAGAGTGTCTTCAGTCAGAGGCTTCTTCAGTTTGGCTGCAACACTGACCGCTACTGGAGATCCTTCCTGCCAACAGCCATTGTAATATACAACAACTCTTTGATGACTTGATTATTAGTATTATTCTGAGCTACTACAGCAATCAGTTTCCCTCTGGGATTAATAAAGTAGTTTTGAATTTGAATTTGAATTGAATAACAATGTTATGAGCTGAAGTCCAATAAATAGGAATAGAATAATGATAGCAGAATAATATTTGAGCCAAATTTTACAAAAAATATATATTTTAATAAAGTCTCTCATTATTTTCTCTGTTCTTGATTTGTGCCAAATTAACAAATGCAGTGTTCATTTTTGTTGTTAATAAATTCATTCTGATTGTGGATTGAAGGGAAAAAACTGAAAAACACTTCGATGTGTTGACATTTTTCTTTTTCACTATTCACTAGTGATTTATGCACATACACAACACATTTCCACTCCAAGTAGTCACGTCAAAAAGAGCACTAAAGCTTTTCAGTGTTGCTCTAGTAACCATTTGTTTTTGGAATATATCCTACAAATTAAATTCTGACTAGCAATGACATTTTAGACTAGAAGAAACTTTATCTGTGAGGCATGAGGACTGTTCTGTTGATAATTTACCTGTCCAGACGAGATGCTCTCTGAGGAACTCGTTCGCGTTGCTCATCTCCATCCGCTCGTCTCCTCCTGCCATTTTTGTGCTAACGACTAACAGGCTAACCAAGAGGTCTCCATCAGCTGGAGGCGTTGGAGACTGCAGACAACAAAAACAGACAGTCTAATCAAAGGACTGGCGCCTCTATTTTGTATTGGGGAGACTTCAGTTAGGAAAACTGTTATTGGAAAGGCGACACAATGTCCGATTTTGACAGCAATCCTTTCGCAGACCCGGATTTCAGCAATCCCTTTCAGGTAGCTTACTTAGCTACGTTAGCATCCATGCTAGGTGCCTTAGCTAACAGCTGGACAGCCATCCAGACGTGCTCACTTAGTAGAGAAATGGACTATTTACCACAGCACGTTCATTCAGTGTGACCGATCGTATTGTAGAGACATTAACTACCAATTACGCCACCGATATTTAGTCGTATTGTGGGTTTTGTTAATGCTGTAACCGTTAACTGCTATTGTTAGCTTTGCCTGTAAACACTTGCTAAATGCTCTTACAGGTTTCTTCCTGGCATTTCGGTTTTACTGTTTGGCTAAAGATTTTATTTATAAAAGCCGCTGGCGGGCAAGTCTTTTGTAAACGTTACTGACTTTCTGCCGAATACTCGGTGAGTTAATAAGAGAAACACCAAAACAATACGGCCCACCTTTACCAGAGACACTGATGACTCTTGGGTGATTAAGGTTTTCTTTTGTGCCATGCTCCATTGTGGATCCGATGACCACAACTGTTAACGTGTTCTAAATAATAAAAAAGTTAGCTGTTTCTAGGCATTTACACCACAGTGTGCTCATCACAGAATAATGTTTTATTGTAATAAAAATATTTGCTGATTTGTTTTTGTAGCACATACTAATCCAACAAACCCTGTTTTAGACTTCCCAAACATTCAAACGCATTCTCAGTTTCACTTCCCTGTATCACACAGTCCTGCACATAACGGGTTGCTGCCTCAACAAGTGGGAACCGTTATTCTCAGCTGAGTTATGATTTTATTATATCAGTCTGCAAAAATAGGTACACACGCTTGTTTTATAACACGTTTAAAGCTCCGTTTAAAACCCTCTTAAAGCTCAATCTGTTAAAAGTTTGATTAAATAAAAAAACGTGTTTGTGATTTTATTTATTTATTTTTGGTGCTTAAAATGATAAAAGTTTATTTCAAATGTTTTAAGATCTAGCAATGTTTTGTTTTACCTCGTAATGTAATTTTTTTAATTTAGGACATTTCGAAATTAGTCACTTATTTTTCTTCTAAACATCAAGCTATTTAAAAGAATAAAATATGAAGATTTGATTTTATGTTGTAGCTTTTTTCATTTGTGCTTGGATTTCTCTCCCCTGTAGGATCCTTCGGTGACCCAGGTGACACGGTCGGCCCCCCCTGGTGGTCTGGAGGAGTATAACCCCTTCACAGACGCCAGAACGGTTAGCTTAACATCTGGGTGTTTCTGGTTTTTTAATATTAGTCACAACTCTACACTTTATAATCACTGAGGATTTAGCTGACAAAGAACGTCACCGTGGCCTAATTAGAGCTTTTACTCAATGTCTGTCTTTTATTTTTTATTTTTTTGCATAAGTATGAACATTATAATCTATGTTGGTCTGCAGGCAGCACCTGGAAATGCCCCCAAATCCACGCCTGCGCCCTCCCAGAACACACAACCTGCCATCATGAAGCCAACAGAAGAACCGCCAGCTTACTCACAGCTCCAGACTCAGGTAATGCTCATCTGTCACAGCTACCATAACAGTCTGCTGCTCTAGCGTTTTTGTGAAAAAGGACAAAATATGTGCAACATTTAGTCAGATTCTCCATCTTTTCTTTTTCTGTTGTTTTCTGTTGGCCCAACAGCGACGTGATGAGGTACCTGCTGTGTTTCATCCCGAATGTTTTGAACCTGTTTTCCTCATGTTCAGCTTTTGATTGCAGCATCATTTTAGATCTATTTAATACTAACAAAGATGTGTGTAGTTTAAACTAGCAACCCTTAACCCTTTCCTATTTAACTTGCCCCACGCTTTAACATTTGCCTTAGCGGCCGTCATGATAGGCTGACAGATCTTTGGTGTGTTCTTGCTGTGTTGAAATTCTAATTCCATCTTTTTAGTTCTCTTTAAAACACAGAAAGGTTTTATTTACCTGCAACGTTTCGTTTGCGGCTGCAAACTTCGTCAGGCTGACGCTGACGGACGCGGAGCTGGGCCGTCGGGAGAGAGAGTTACAGTCTCACGGAGTGGCGAGAAGGAAGTGACGCCACCATCAGCGTCAGCCTGACGAAGTTTGCAGCCGCAAACGAAACGTTGCAGGTAAATAAAACCTTTCTGTGTTTTAAAGAGAACTAAAAAGATGAAAGCTGTCAGATGTTGGGTTGTACATTTTAAGGATGTTTCTGGGTCTTCTGCAGGACCAAGCGCGCGCTCAAGCGGAGCTGTTGAGGAGGCAGGAGGAGCTGGAGAAGAAAGCGGCGGAGCTCGACCGTCGGGAGAGAGAGTTACAGTCCCACGGAGTGGCAGGAGGTCAGTCGGTCTGTCTCCGTCTTCCTGATTGGTCATTCATCTGTTTTACCTCTCTGGATCAAAGCTGATCCGTTCATCGGACGCATCGCTATTACACACAGCGGTGAGCAAGACTCGCTTTGTTCTTACAGGCCGTAAAAACAACTGGCCTCCACTACCAGAAAAATTCCCCGTTGGCCCGTGTTTCTATCACGATATTGCCGTGGATATTCCTGTAGAGTTTCAGAAGACCGTCAAGATAATGTACAACCTTTGGATGTGTGAGTAGAACAGCTGACTCGTCACAATATCGGAACCACAGCTTCATGATTCAGTGAAAGTTTGAGGGTTTTATTTTGTGGCTTTGTTTGTTTTTTACCAGTCCACGCAGGCACGTTGATTGTGAACATGTTCGGCTGCCTGGCGTGGTTCATCGTAGACGCGTCTCGCGGCGTAGATTTTGGCCTGGCCATGCTCTGGTTCCTGTTGTTTACGCCGTGCTCTTTCGTCTGCTGGTACAGACCACTTTATGGGGCTTTTAGGTAAGCAAGGACGTTGGAAATGAGGCTGCTTCATGTAGCATTTAGCTAAAGCAGTCACTTTATACAGGAAGAAGAGTGAAACACAACAATAATGTGATTTGTGTTTCTTTCCCGCGGGAGCAGAAAAGATTTATTGAAGCATGCATTTCCTAACTTTTCTCTTTCTCCTCTCCTCACTGCAGGAGTGATAGTTCGTTCCGCTTCTTCGTCTTCTTCTTCGTCTACATTTGCCAGTTTGGGGTCCACGTTCTACAAACGATCGGCATCACTGGCTGGGGAACATGGTGGGTACTCGTGCTTTGACCTTCCCCTGTCTGGGTTTTTGTGCATTCGCTCATGCCGTTGTTTTGTTTCGATTCTTCCAGTGGCTGGATTGCAGCTCTTACTGGTC
Source organism: Nothobranchius furzeri (assembly GCF_043380555.1). NCBI lineage: Eukaryota > Metazoa > Chordata > Actinopteri > Cyprinodontiformes > Nothobranchiidae > Nothobranchius > Nothobranchius furzeri. The sequence goes on along the minus strand of NC_091757.1, from coordinate 54,410,498 downwards.
TGAACACCAGTATCCCAGTGGGCATCATCATGTTACTGATTGCGGCCCTGTTCACCGCACTGTCTGTGGGCTCGCTTATTATGTTCAAAAAGGTAACACGGTCATTAAAGAGCAAGTCACCCCCTGCCAGAGTCTTACTCCACTCCCACTTCCTATTTCAGGGTATCCGCGGGTCCTTAAAAAGTCTTAAATTTGCTTTTCCAAATTTAAGGTCTTAAAAATCCTTAAAAATGACAAATAATCCTTAAATACAGTTTCCAAAGGTCTTAAATGACCACAAAGACCCATTAAAAAAGATTCTTGAATTTCTATAAAAAAATTTCATGAATGTCTAGTTAGTGTTCAGCTTTTTTGTGTACGATGTTGCCGTAAGCGAAACCGTACACATTCAGTTGGTTGTGAAAGGGGGCTATTTTTAGATGAGCACATTAGCTGGTTAAGCTAGTGGGCGCTTGCGCCATGGGGAAGTGCAAGTTTAATGGTAACTGGATGGTTAATCCCACGTTTGCGACGTGGTTAGCACCGTTTCCAGGCAATAGCTGGAAATTATAGCTTAAATTTGGTCAAAGTGGCCTTAAAAAGTCTTAAATTTGGCTCCCTTAAACCTGCAGATACCCTGTATTTGAAAAATGCAAAAAATGATGTTGCCTGGCAGACTGAAAGGGCGGAGCCACTAACAAATACACACACACACACACGACATTGTGACCTCATAATGTACCAGCTGACATCATAGTGTACTTCTAAGCCTATAGCAATGGCAGATTACATTTAAATGCATTGCAGAGTTTTTACCTGACAACTGTGCAACAATGACAGTTTTAGGCAGAATATTTAAATTTTAACTAAGATGCACTTAAGTGCCAAATGATCGACTGCATGTGTCTACAGCATGGTTAGACACTCATTTATATAGTTAATCGGCAAAAAAGAAGTGGATCTGGGGGTGACTTGCTCTTTAAATATCAACTAATTTTGGAGATTTGCCCGACAACAGGATTGATTATAGATAAAGTTTGACATTTAAACAGTAGATGGGAAGAGGAAAGTCTCGACATCCACCTAAAGTCTCTGCCTTTCCAGGTGCACGCGCTGTACCGTACCACTGGTGCCAGTTTCGAGAAGGCTCAGCAGGAGTTTGCAACTGGAGTCATGTCCAACAAGACGGTTCAGACCGCGGCAGCTAACGCCGCCGCCAACGCTGCAACCAATGCTGCTCGTGGGGCCTTTAAACCTCACCCCTAAACAGAAACTCCAACAAGGCACACATTCCCACACTAAGAGGCAAAAACACACACTCAACGACACAACGGAGACACACAACTCTGGTCCTGCTGGCTCTCACGTCCAACAGGTTATGCTTCAGAATGTTTCCTCTGCACATTTCTCTTCTGAAGGGCGAAGCAGCGTAAAAACAACGGACCAGAGTCGTTTATCTTCCGACCACAACAAAACACGCACATGCAGTCAGGTGGCTGCTCACCTCCACTAAGTGATCGGAGGCGTGAGCCGAGTGTGTGGCGGGGTTTGATCTCACACACTTACACACACCTTCCTTTTCCTTGTCTAACTGTCCCGAGGTGATCCCAGATCAGCCAGACGTTCTAGCATACCTTGTGTTTGCCGCGGCCATGACCTCAGAGCTGCTTCAGTGTCGAGTCATGAGGCGTTAGAAAGTATGTAGGTGGTGTGCACGTAGTTCTGAATAGTTTGTCCTGATTGGCTGGACCTCTTTACTTAGAAAATAGTGACTGATCTATTTACTAGGTTTCCATTTTGTGGATGTGGAGGTCCTGAAGGTAAACTGTACCTCGTCTGATCTGATATCTGTGCTTGTGTAGCGAGACGGTACCGTCGTCATTCTGGTAAAAAAAGAAAAAAGGTTCCTTATAAACAAAAGTTTGGGTTCTAATCGAAGAACCTGCCCCAGGATCCCTCTGATCTACTCCTGCTCAGTGTGCTGCTTAGGTTGGGCTGGCTCAGCATGATCATTACTAGCATGTTTAGCACACTCAAGCTAGCCATGTTTCTGGCACCGTCGGCCTCCACTTCCTGTTTCTCAGGCTACACGAGCTTCGGGGGGGGGGGGGCAGGGACACCTGATTGCATGTCCTGAGTGAACGTGATGGTTCATCCAAACCGGAAAAGAAGTTTGCGACATCTAGTTTTTTTATGTTTGACAAGAACACGCTACAACGGGATGTAGCTGTTCGCACCAACGCTGCTATTAACCCGGAGCCGTTCGGCGGTGGCCTCTCGCCGTCCCGTTTCCTGTTCTCACCCGAACGGCAACTAAGATACGATTTGTCTCGAGAAAAGAGTCCTTATTTAAAAACGTAAAACACCTTGATACCGTGTTCGTGTAAACCACGCAGACTAACAGTCCATCTCCACTCGTTTCTCTGTCGGTATTTAACTACCGGCAGCCAAATCTTTGTAGCCAAAATCAGCATCGAAGGAACAGGAGTTGAGCTTGGCGCCATCGTTCATTTAAAAACACTAAAGTTGTACAGACTACTAGCACTGATGTGAACTCTGAATGTGTGCTTTTATTTTGTTTGTGCTTTAGCACTTCCTGTATTGAACGTGATGTCTGAAGAAGTGCATGATAGATGAATGACGCTACATGAAGTATTCCTAAAAGCCAGTGGAGTTAAAAAGCTCATGAATTCCTAATGATTCGTAATTAAAACCTGGCAGTATTGCTCTCAACTCGTTGCACATCTATTGTTTTTCAGTCAAAACATGTTTTTATTTATGGTGATATTTGAAGTTTCAGTCGAGTTTTTTATATTTGTGAGGTAGCTAGGCTGCAACAAGGGTTTGGCGTGTTTGCGAAAGGTGTGCTTGATGTATAAAAAGTGTTATTTCTTTGTCTTGAAAGCTGTGAGAAAGCCACCAAATGTTCATAAAAATTAGTTTTTAAATCTGGCTTTGTGATGCGTTCCCTTTCCGTTTCACCTTAAGTTATTCAGACGCGTCGCTGCACCCGCCCACGTGCTCTCATCTATACTTTTACAGTTGCTTGTATGAAGCCTTTGCCACAGTGGGTAGTATTCTTGGTGTATTTGGCGACACAGAGCTGTGTTTTTGCTGTTGTTCGACCGAGCCAGAGAGGAAAAGGGACACCTGTATATTTTGTAAAGTTTGACCCTCATTATCAATCACATGTAAAAAAAAATCTGGCTTTTGTCGCATGTGAAATAGTTTCAGTTTTGTATATTTATGGTATTAACATGAAATAAAATTAGAAAAAAATGCTTGTGGGTTTCATTTGAATAAATGATTTTCAATTTTTTTTTTACAAATGTAGTTTTTTTCTCTAAATATCAGGCGGATTGGTTCGACGTCTGCAGTGATGCGGACGCTGAGCCGATCTGTCGTGGTGAAGAGGGAGCTGAGCCAGAAAGCCAGGCTCTCGATTTACCGGTCGATCTACGTCCCAATCCTCACCTACAGGTGCTGGCCAGTAAATTAGAATATCATCAAAAGGTTGAAAATATTTCAGTAATTCCATTCAAAACGTGAAACTTGTACATTATATTCATGCAATGCACACAGACCAATGTATTTCCAATGTTCATTACATTTAAATTTGATATTCATAAGTGACAACTAATGAAAACTCCAAATTTGGTATCTCAAAAAATTAGAATATTCTGAAAAGGCTGAATATAGAAGACACCTGCTGCCACTCTAATCAGCTGATTTACTCAAAACACCTGCAAAGGCCTTTAAAAGGTCCCTCAGTCTTGTTTTGAAGGCACCACAATCATAGGGAAGACTTCTGACTTAACAGCTGTCCAAAAGACAATCATTGACACCTTGCACAAGGAGGGCAAGACACAAAAGGTGATTGCTAAAGAAGCTGGCTGTTCGCAGAGCTCTGTGTCCAAGCACATTAACAGACAGGCGAAGGGACAGAAAAAATGTGGTAGAAAAAAGTGTACAAGCTCTAGGGATAACCGCACCCTGCAGAGAATTGTGACGACAAACCCATTCAAAAATGTGGGGGAGATCCACAAAGAGTGGACTGCAGCTGGAGTCAGCGCTTCAAGAACCACCACGAGGAGACTCATGAAAGACATGGGATTCAGGTGTCGCATTCCGTGTGTCAAGCCACTCTTGAACAAGAAACAGCGCAAGAAGCGTCTCGCCTGGGCCAAGGACAAAAAGGACTGGACTGATGCTGAGTGGTCCAAAGTTATGTTTTCTGATGAAAGCAAGTTCTGCATTTCCTTTGGAAATCAAGGACCCAGAGTCTGGAGGAAGAGCGGAGAAGCACAGAATCCACGTTGCATGAGGTCCAGTGTAAAGTTTCCACCGTCAGTGATGGTGTGGGGTGCCATGTCATCTGCCGGTGTTGGCCCACTCTGTTTCCTGAGGTCCAGGGTCAATGCAGCCGTCTACCAGGAAGTTTTAGAGCACTTCATGCTTCCTGCTGCTGACCAACTTTATGGGGATGCAGACTTCACCTTTCAACAGGACTTGGCACCTGCACACAGTGCCAAAACCACCAGCACCTGGTTCAAGGACCATGGTATCCCTGTCCTTGATTGGCCAGCAAACTCGCCTGACCTTAACCCCATAGAAAATCTATGGGGTATTGTGAAGCGGAGGATGCAATATGCTAGACCCAACAATGCAGAGGAGCTGAAGACGACTATCAGAGCAACCTGGGCTCTCATAACACCTGAGCAGTGCCACAGACTGATCGAGTCCATGCCACGCCGCATTACTGCAGTTATTGAGGCAAAAGGAGCCCCGACTAAGTATTGAGTGCTATACATGCACATTCTTTTCATGTTCATTCTTTTCAGTTGGCCAACATTAGAGAAACAAACATTTTTTCATTGGCCTTTAGAATATTCTAATTTTCTGAGATACCAGATTTGATGTTTTCATTGGTTGTCACCTATAAATATCAAAATTAAACGTAATGAACATTGGAAATACATTGGTCTGTGTGCATTGCATGAATATAATGTACAAGTTTCACGTTTTGAATGGAATTACTGAAATATTTTCAACCTTTTGATGATATTCTAATTTACTGGCCAGCACCTGTATGGTCATGAGCTTTGGGTAGTGACCGAAAGAACGAGATCGCGGATACAAGCGGCCGAAATGAGTTTCCTCCGTAGGGTGGCCGGGCTCAGCCTTAGAGATAGGGTGAGGAGCTCGGACATTCGGGAGGGACTCGGAGTAGAACCGCTGCTCCTCCGGATCGAAAGGAGTCAGTTGAGGTGGTTTGGGCATCTGGTCAGGATGCCTCCTGGACGCCTCCCTGGGGAGGTGTTTCGGGCATGTCCTGCCGGCAGGAGGCCCCCGGGTCGACCCAGGACACGTTGGAGAGGTTACATCTCCAATCTGGTCCCGGAACGCCTTGGGGTCCTGCCGGAGGAGCTGGTGGAGGTGGCCGGGGAGAGGACGGTCTGGAGCTCCCTAGTTGGGATGCTGCCCCCGCGACCCGGACCCGGATAAACGGAGGAAGACGACGACGATATCAGTATAAAAATGCAGTTAAAGCCACTTTTCTTTCATTGAATTATTGAGTCAAATTTTAACAGAATGACACTAAAAGTAGCAGCAATATTTTTAGATCTATCTACATTATTTTTTCCAAATAAGTTAGTTTTTATTTTTAAGACCTAATAATATATATTTTTTTCTTTTCAAAAATGAAAATCAATCTCTTAAGATTTGATGTTAATGGATGAGGAATAAAATTAGATTTCTGACAATCTCAGGATAAAATTCTGAAATCTTGGAATTCTCACATTATTCTAAGAAAAATGAGAAAACAACTTTTCCACCTAATCGTCTAACGCAGATACTTCATAAAAACTACAAATTGACCTTTTTCTAAAGGTCCTGAAACATTTTGGTTCCAGTGGACTTAGGGGAAAACAGCTCTTTGGATTGTAGAGGTTGCACCCAACTGGGTGAAACTGAACTGTGACGTCATGGTTTGTGGAAATCATGCATTTCTGAGAAAATTTTAATCATTTTTTTAACATTACATTTGAACATGTTTGCAAATTTCTTTATTTCAAAGTTAAAATAAAATTTTATCATCTGTGGCAGTATCTCCTAACCCGATCAAAGCCCTGTGTTGGGATTATTTCCTGTTTTGACCATCTTCTCCCTCTAGATGTCGCTGTTTCCTCATAAAAGTTAAACACAAGACAAGCTGCAGCTTAAACACACTATCGCATCATTTTATCAAAGACGGACTTGAATTCAACGTGTACAGATCATCTCCCTCCACACACACACACACACACACACACACACACACACACACACACACACACACCAGCCACTCATTGTAACATTTTATGTGGTCACGTGTTAATGTAACATAAACAGACCATAAACACAAAACCAGAAACACCAGAAATAGGTTTTAACATAAATCCGAACACTTTCACGTTCAGACTCAGGTCATTCAACTCAAGGCAAAAATATTAGAGAAATTATTGCACATTTTATCTACAACCAATCAAAGCACAGAAATGCGTGGATCTGAGTGTTTACAGTGACTTACAGACATGGACGTAATTTTCACTTTAGAAGTGGGGGGGGGGGGGGGGCACGGGGGGGGGGTATCTGATGGGAAACAGGCTTCAACACAAACGGTTGTTTTCCGCTTGGTCCTAGAGCCCAATCAGTGTCAATTTAATATAGCGTAATATTGTTTTTGGATGGTAAAAAGTGCAGGGGTCAAAACTTGACTTTGGAAAAAGTGGGGGGGGGGGGGGGGCATGCCCCCCCCCATCCCCCCCAAAAAAAAATTACGTCCATGCTTACAGAGCAGTAATTAAAGAAATAGAGGAATCCAAATGAATATGCAGCATTACAGAAAGAGTGAAGGACAGAGTGCAAAGTGCAAAATGAGGCGGAATAAATGGTCCCTTTTATTAGCCTCAAAACAAGATAAAGAAGCAGTGAAAATAATTCCATGCTGTAGTTCTTTTTTAAAACACAGAGCAGTTTTGTTTACCTGTTTTCCCGCATGCGGGAAAACAGGTAAACAAAACTGCTCTGTGTTTTAAAAAAGAACTACAGCATGGAATTAGAGATGCGACACAGCAAGAACACACGTAAGAAGTGAAAATAATTCATTTTCTGGATTTATGAAATGAACAGCTGAGTGATCCGTGGGACATAAAGTACAGGTGCTGGCCAGTAAATTAGAATATCAGCAAAAGGTTGAAAATATTTCAGTAATTCCATTCAAAACGTGAAACTTGTACATTATATTCATGCAATGCACACAGACCAATGTATTTCCAATGTTCATTACATTTAAATTTGATATTCATAAGTGACAACTAATGAAAACTCCAAATTTGGTATCTCAAAAAATTAGAATATTCTGAAAAGGCTGAATATAGAAGACACCTGCTGCCACTCTAATCAGCTGATTTACTCAAAACACCTGCAAAGGCCTTTAAAAGGTCCCTCAGTCTTGTTTTGAAGGCACCACAATCATGGGGAAGACTTCTGACTTAACAGCTGTCCAAAAGACAATCATTGACACCTTGCACAAGGAGGGCAAGACACAAAAGGTGATTGCTAAAGAAGCTGGCTGTTCGCAGAGCTCTGTGTCCAAGCACATTAACAGACAGGCGAAGGGACGGAAAAAATGTGGTAGAAAAAAGTGTACAAGCTCTAGGGATAACCGCACCCTGCAGAGAATTGTGACGACAAACCCATTCAAAAATGTGGGGGAGATCCACAAAGAGTGGACTGCAGCTGGAGTCAGCGCTTCAAGAACCACCACGAGGAGACTCATGAAAGACATGGGATTCAGGTGTCGCATTCCGTGTGTCAAGCCACTCTTGAACATGAAACAGCGCAAGAAGCGTCTCGCCTGGGCCAAGGACAAAAAGGACTGGACTGATGCTGAGTGGTCCAAAGTTATGTTTTCTGATGAAAGCAAGTTCTGCATTTCCTTTGGAAATCAAGGACCCAGAGTCTGGAGGAAGAGCGGAGAAGCACAGAATCCACGTTGCATGAGGTCCAGTGTAAAGTTTCCACCGTCAGTGATGGTGTGGGGTGCCATGTCATCTGCCGGTGTTGGCCCACTCTGTTTCCTGAGGTCCAGGGTCAATGCAGCCGTCTACCAGGAAGTTTTAGAGCACTTCATGCTTCCTGCTGCTGACCAACTTTATGGGGATGCAGACTTCACCTTTCAACAGGACTTGGCACCTGCACACAGTGCCAAAACCACCAGCACCTGGTTCAAGGACCATGGTATCCCTGTCCTTGATTGGCCAGCAAACTCGCCTGACCTTAACCCCATAGAAAATCTATGGGGTATTGTGAAGCGGAGGATGCAATACGCTAGACCCAACAATGCAGAGGAGCTGAAGACGACTATCAGAGCAACCTGGGCTCTCATAACACCTGAGCAGTGCCACAGACTGATCGAGTCCATGCCACGCCGCATTACTGCAGTTATTGAGGCAAAAGGAGCCCCGACTAAGTATTGAGTGCTATACATGCACATTCTTTTCATGTTCATTCTTTTCAGTTGGCCAACATTAGAGAAACAAACATTTTTTCATTGGCCTTTAGAATATTCTAATTTTCTGAGATACCAGATTTGATGTTTTCATTGGTTGTCACCTATAAATATCAAAATTAAACGTAATAAACATCGGAAATACATTGGTCTGTGTGCATTGCATGAATATAATGTACAAGTTTCACGTTTTGAATGGAATTACTGAAATATTTTCAACCTTTTGATGATATTCTAATTTACTGGCCAGCACCTGTATTTTATGTAAGAAAACATCCCTTAATGGAAGTTATTACAGCTTATTTGGTAAATAATGTGCAGAAACCGTAAAGCATCCTCAGACGGGATGCAGCAAGAGTCCCACTGAGCAGCTGATCAACCCGACTCAGTTGGGAAAAAGTGACTGTGGTTTGTCTGAATGTTAGTCTCTAAGGCAGCATGTTCTAAAAAATAAGTTTAATCTTTAAATGTAAAAAAAACACTGATAATGTTTATCAGTGCTACACAGGAGATTTAAACCAGAAGAAGAGTCATTAACCCAAGTTTTAGTCTTTCATCTTTTATCCAGACAATAAAAAAAGAATTTCCTCCAGGACGTCCTCCTTCCAGACATGCACATCCAAGAAACGTCGCTAAAAGGTGTTTCCTCACACTCCAGTTCAGAGCAAACAGATGAGACTTTTCCCCTCCTCGATCTCCTCCTGGACCTTATCGCTGGAAGTTGCGATCTCAGCCTGTACAGACAGGATCGAGCACAGGAATGCTGCAACGGTTCCTCCTATCGCTGCGTAGAACGCCCAGCCCAGCGAGCACAGAGCGGGCCAGAACGGCAGCGCCTCGGGGCCGCAGTAGCCGATCACCTTCTCTGAGCCCCAGCCTGCTGGGTACAGCATCAGGCCCACCATCAGCAGCAGGCCTGGGGGAAGAGCAGAAAGAGGGAGGTTAGCTTTGAGTAAACAACGAAATAAAACGAACCACGCTGCTGAGAGGAGACACAACTTAACCTGCACTCTTTTATCTCCCTAACCCTAACACAAACATCTGCCTACCCAACTAATATGTTCAGATTAGCAAATAGAGATTTCCCTTTGATGCATGTATAGAGGACAACTCTACCTTTGGAGAAGTGAAATGTAATTTTACTGTGTTGCCAGTTAGCAAAGTCAAGTCCCAACAGTGCAGTCCCCCTCAGGCCCTTCACACCACAGTGCACGCACAGTCTAGGCTTTAAAGCCCGTTGACGTGTAATTTGGTTCTCTCCAGCTTCATCTGAGCTCACATGAATGTGTGTTCTTGACTTAATTAGAAATGAGAAGTTTAAATGAAAAAAAACCCAGATTATATGATTTTGACGTGTGGATGTTTGGTCTGATGATCACTGGATATTTTCTGATTGGAGTGGGAGGATATCTGGTTTTCTGGAAATTTGGGAAGACGGGAGCCGTGTGGAGACCTCACAGACTGGGACGCTACTCGAGGTGAATCGCAAGCTGGACAATGTTCTAGCTGCGATGCCGGTATTAGTGCGCAAAATGGATGTCATCTCGGAGAGAGTCACCGGACGGTGTGGACATGTTTAAAAACCTAAATTGGCTTCACTGAAGGACTGGAATGATCAGTTTAAAGACTGAAGGCAGAGAGGAAAATTATCTCAGCCTGACCCAAACAAAGTCTTGTTATCTGAATCTGACGCCCTGGTAGCCTTGAGCGGCTACAAACCCCCACGAAGGATTGCGGACAGATGCTGTGAAAACCCGACCTACCCCCCCGCCCTGCCTTCGGATTGGTGGACTTCAGCCTGGTGAGGTCATCAACCTGCAGGAGACAATGTGCTCTGCGCTCCTCCCAAGATCTCCCTCCCACCTGTGGCTACAGTGGCGCCGTACATGGCTGCTCTCGCTGGGGAAACAGGATCCCAGCGCCCCCCACCTTCCTATTAACATGTGATGTTGTGTTGTCTGTTGCATATCTGTCTGAGGTGTTTTTTTTTTTTTTTTGCAGAGCAAAGCTGCCCTCCCGGTGGAGGGTAACTCTGAAGTGCCTTTTTTTCCCTCCACCTGAACCAATCCTCATGTAAACCCTTTTATCTCTATTAAGGTAGCGCGATTCAGGGTCGCGAATGACCACAGTCACCAATTCTTGTCATGTGTCTTGCCCATGTATGTCTGGTCTCTGAATTGTGTGTACTGAAACTCTAATTTCCCTCTGGGATTAATAAAGTGTCTTTGGATTTGATTTGATTTACCAGGAAGTCTCCATATATACGGTTCTAAATCCAAGAGCACTTGTTCTGAAGGATACTGGACTCTTAGAACATTGCTTAAGCCAAAAGCTGACGTCTTACCTGCAATGGCCTGGAGCAGTCCGCAGATGTTGAATATGCTTTTCTTCTTAATGCTCTGGAAACACATAGTGAAGATGGAGATGCAGGCCACACACCCGAGCACTAGTGTCCCAGCTGCCAGAAACAACATGGCCGCCTGCCAAAAACCACTAGCCACTTCCCCAAAAGTCGCAGCATAAGGCCCGCAGCTGACCCCTATGCCTCGGGCGTCGATGCGAAGACAGCGGCTGTAGAGGCCGAGAGACGGCCGGTATCCCCTGAAGTCCACCTCCATCCTGCTCCCGTTGGGGTCCAACCGAGGAATTCCTATCAGCCAATCCGGACTCATGAAGGCAACAAGCTCCGCAAAGGCCACAATGATGCTGAGCAAGGTCCACAGCATGGAGCGGCACGTTACAATGACGTGGCACATGGCGTTACCTCTGAGAACGCCAGTTCAAAAGAAACAAATCCAGTCTTTCAATGTTCCCTGTGACAAAGCTCCGCTATTCCTCTCCCGTGAAACCAAAAGGTCAGCAAGGTTTAAATCCAGATGGGCTGCCGATCTTATCCTCTTAAGGCAGATGTTTTCCAAGCAGTACTTCTTCTTGGCTTTTCCCTCTTAGAGGTAAGGTCATTCTCGACAGCTACAAAGCACTGAAGGACTGAGACCTGCGGGAAGAGACATAAAGACTAGAGTCACACAGAATCAGTTTATCCAGACATGCAGCCCCGTTCCCATCAACCATGAATCATCTAACCCTTTACTCATTATCCCAGAGGAAGTCCAGTTTGTCTCTTTGTTATCAAACAGAATCGTTCGACTTCAAACCGACCATCAGTCAGCTGTGAGAAGACCACGACCTTCACTTCCAGCTGGTCCTTGGAGCAGTCATGATTAATCACACACAGAGATACCCTCTGGAGGCCACAAGACTTACAGTGTGTGTGTGTGTGTGTGTGTGTGTGTGTGTGTGTGTGTGTGTGTGTGTGTGTGACAGCAGTAGAACAGAATGCTAGATCCTCACTGCAACAGCAAACACATGAGGTGGACGATTGAGCTCAGTTTAAATTCCACCCTAAAGAAAAGCGACTGAACTAAGGAGCCACACTTGCAAAAAAAAAGGCAAAGGAGCCCTGAGCCAGGCAACATCAATGGTGTCTTAATCATGCTGTGTGGAGTGAGATTGTGAAGTATATGAGTCAGTAGGTCCCACTGAAAGCAACTGTCACACTGGCGCTCTGATTTAGTCGCCGTGACCACACCGACCCCACCACCACAGCCGCCGTCGTCGTCTCGTGGGAGTGAGGAGTTTTCTCTGAAATCATGATCCAATGAGATGATGCACACACAGAAATATGTAGTCTGGTGTACAAATGGCCTGGTTGTAACTCCTCACTGGTCTCACTGGTGGAGGATTAAATAGTTTTGAGTCTAAATTGTCTTGATTCAAACAAAGAGCCTCTCTCAGTTCTGCATTTGCAACACGACCTGCAGTTAAAAAGATCCTGAAGTGAATTTTAGTTATAAGTTATAATGGTTCTGTGGTCAAAACAAATAATATTTTAGGAAGTTTATGAAGTTCTTTGCGCTAAATCTTCCTCACATAAAGCTACCACAGTCGTTTTATTCTGGACATTTCACTACTTTCCATCACTACCTTCCAGAATGAGTCGTTTCAGCGCACTGTCACTTTAAGAAAACGAGTTGGAGCTGGCCACGCCCACTCATCCCTTGATTGGCTGCTATGAGCTGAAAGGCTCGGATATCCGGGAGGGGCTTGGAGTAAATCCGCTGCTCCTACAGCAGCAACTCTCTCTTGCACATCAACTCAGTACTATTCCCCGTTTGTGATGTCACAAATGTAGACTTTTTGAAACAACTCTTCGTAGGCGCATAATTCCTAAACCAAACAGTGATATAAAACCGAATGATGGATTATTTTTAGGTTTGGAGTGTTTATAGAGACAGTAGAGTCATATGTGGTTACTGCATTATGTATCAACAGTGCCCTCCTCTTCATGAGTTTCAGGACTGTTGCCAGTTACGGATCAGCACCAGAAGATTCTAAGACGATGAGCATAGATGAGACATACACACACAGTAGGTTAAGCAGATCAAAATATTTCACTGTAATATCTAGTTGTTGCTAACTGAAAAATGTAGCTTCGAGATGCAGTATTTTTAGAGCTGACTATTAATTTCTAATTCACCGTTAGCATTGTTAGCTTAACGTTAGCCCCTAGCCTTTTTTACCCGATATTAGAGTAAAACAAAAGAATGCCGTGGCTTCATAGGGTTATAAGAAATAAACTTCTGGGTCGCTCCTTTTACTGGCTTCCATTCGTTCCACAACACTGCTCACATTTGCCATGCTCTGGAACCAGGAAGGTGGGACAGATTGTAAACAAAGACTACGGAGGAGAAAAAGCGACAACCGCCCCGCCGGCTCCTTCCAACACGATTGAGACATTAGACTGTTTTGTGATTATTTTAATATAAAAGTCTTACTTATTGCGTCTGTAAGTTCAGTAACGGACAACAACGTAGTCCACCAAGCAGCTGGCCTGCAAGTTAACGCGTTAGGGGGAAAACACGCCGGGACACTTTTAAAAGCTGCACCAAGGAGAGTCACAACAAATCAGGCTCATGATAACATCTGAGATACAGGTGTGTGATTTGAAGAATGAAATCCAATGATGACTCATTTGTGTTTGTTGTTCACGTTTATGTTCTGAAGTGCTTTGGTCGGATTCTGACCATCATCTCATTTCATCTGCCTCTAGAGCAAAAGTTCAGGAACTTCCGTGTCTTTTCTTATTCTAGTACTTTTCCCTCCTAATTAGAGATTACACGAAGCCTCAGCCAAAATACACGGTCTAGTGTCTCCACGTAATTACCCGGCATGAAGATAAACAGGCGGAAAGGAATTTAATTACAACCAAGCTGAGTTAAAGCTTAGTTACAGGAAAAATCAGACAGTTCATTGTCTGTCATAAAAGGAAGTAGCAAATATAAACAGGAAGCAAACAGGAAGTATCAGATTACGTTGTCTTTTCCACCTCTAATCTAAACCGTCGACTGTCACAAACGTTTGGCCCAACCCCTAAAAGGAGTGTCCCAGTTGGCAGGTTTGCGGCTGTGAGGAGAGTAAAAATACAATCAGGTATTTGAGCTGTGTTTATGTGGTTGGGGGCAGTTTGGGGAGTTCCCTTTTCTATTCCAGTCCTTGATTTTGTAACGGAATTAAATGACTGTTTTCCACCTCAAAGCCATTTTCCCCCTCTCCTCAGCAAGAACTAATCTGCATGAGATATTGCTCAAGGTCATGCATCTGCTTCTAAACTGCTTCCTTTCCAGCCCAAGAGAAGAATGAAGACAAAGGACTCTTCCTTTTTTAATAAATCAAAGAACTCTATGTTTAATAAAGCTAATCAAACAAAGTGTTAGTCAGTAATAATGTGGACCAACCTGTGAAATGACAATGTTATGATTACTAAGTTTTAATAAGTAATATGACTTTAATCTAGCTGCACTAGACATCCTGATCACACGTAATGTAAACGCATGACACATTTTATCTTTCTCATCCAATCAGAACCTTCCTTTCTGAAGCGTGGCGTAGTCTCTGTGGTGTTTATAAATTTGTCTAACTTTGATTCGACCGTAAAACAAAACATCCAGCTTAATAAAACCAGTCCCCACACCATCTTAAGGCCAGTTCACCACATGCTAAGAGAAGTATCGGACCGGCCACCCGGACTTCCTTTTTAAGCAAAGAACCAACAAGCTGGATAAAATCTGTTGCATTTTACCAACCAAGCAACAGTTCCTTTCAGAATAAAAGCTGAACTCACTGACCCTCCGGGTCCATCTGACGCTGTCAACCAACTGTCGCTTTTTACCTGGAGACAATCCCAAGACTAGTCTGTCGTACTGCTGACGCTGTTTCATCGGCTCCAGTACCGAAAGGGGGGTCCGAGGACCTGGCATTCTGGATCTGTAAGGAAGTCTCATCCTAAGGGTATGTGTGGAGCGACAAAATGGCGTCTCATGTGTTTCTGATCATAGCTTAAGAGCAAAACATCACAACACCTCAGACTTGCTTCTCCGGATACGAGAGTTCTGATTACAACGTCACTCACACACACACACACCATCCATCTCACGTCTCATTGACACCAAGATCCATTCATTCACTTAGAGTTTAGAGTTAGTCTTGTTTAAAATTGTTTAAAAATAAATCTTCTTAAACGTTTTAAAGGTGACTCTCTCTTCTCTTGTCTCTCAGTTAATACGAAGTGTTACATAATCCCAGCAATAAAAAGCTTCAATCTTCTGGTTAAAATAACCCAAAGATCCATAAGATTGATTTCATATTTACTATGGAATATCATGTCTTACGGTTCGTTAAATAAATGTAAATTAACCCTTTACAATTCTATTTCAGACCTTTATGCACACAGTGGCTTTCCATACTCTTATCACAGTTTCCATTCTGCAGCTGCAAAAAAGCCCAAAAGAAAACACAACTCTGCATGACTTACTTCAAAATAACAGTTCTTCCTAAAAGCAGAAACTCGTGCTACTTTCTGCTCTCTTTTTCACTTGAGACTTTTGATGACAACAAAACTGATTTCTCCTGGAGCACATGAACGCATCATCCAATAGCCTGTGGTTTAAAGGGCAGAAAGGCCACAGCATCCTGAATGTGATGAATAGTTTCCTCTGGTTTGCTGCTTGTTTAATCTGTGCTCCTCCTTTTCTTTGTGTGCGCTGAGGGAGTGTTTTACTCTCCGCGGCACATCAGACGCTCTGTGATGGAGGTTTCTGTGGGTGAGACGTTCCTGCAACCCTGCTGGGTTTGATAGACCCTTTCAGATCTTTGTTACTGCAGCTCTCCATGTTTCTGTGTGGTCACCGGAGATGTGCGGAGATGTTTCACCGCCAGCAGCCTTGCAGTTATTTTATGAATCCAACACGATGCTGAGTTTCACTGATTTTACAGCAGATATGCGTCTCGAGGTGAAAGACGGTTCTACATCTGATCTGGACCTGCTTCGTCCCACGTTCATGCAGCGAGGGCTTGAGGCCGACTTACACACACTTTTCCTATCATTCACCCAGTGAGTCAACAGTGTCCTCGCTGCCAAGAGACAGATTTTGTTTCATGAAACTTGCATAAACACAGACCAAACCAGCAGCCAGCTGCGTGGACTACGTTAATCTCCATCCACAAACGTTTCTGCTAATGAGCCTCCGACAGAGTGGTGGATCTAAGGTGAATGTGGGTCGGACGGTTGACCAGCTGAGGAGTAAATCTGGAGTAAACGGTCTGAGATAGCAGCAGCAGCAGCGCTGGTGGCATGCCAAGGTCCTGAGGTAACGCTTGCTGGCCAAGGCAGCACGCTGTGAGGGACGAAGTGAATGAGAGCTGAAGGTGGGCGGTTGAACGGTCTGGGGGTCTGTTGACCCATTTTCTACAAAGAGAAGGTTTGACACATCTGTTAAGAATTTAAGAGAAACAATTCACAGAATAATCTTTAAAGGGACTTTTCAGACTTTTGAATTTTTCTGCTCGCGATTGCCCCCTCAGGCCAAAAGCTTAATGGCAGCTTCAATAGTTGGCTCGTGCACGAGGCGTGCATGCTGTACGTGCACACTCCTTAACGAAAATAACAGCTGAGACAATCCCGCGCGCGCGCATGTGTGTGTGTGTGTGTGTGTGTGTGGCCCGGAGGACAGGAGGACGCGCAGCCAATTGATTAAATAATTTGGTTCTGTAGCTTTCTCTTCAGCACAGCCGACAAAGGTTTATGATGGGTCAGTCCTCCTGCATGCTCAGATCATTCCCTTCCCTTGCTTGAAAAATTGTTCCAAAATGAAAGTTGAACCCACATCTTTTTTATCTGTGAATTCAATGCCGTTCGGCGAGTCTCAAATAAAAATTTGGGCATCTTACTGTGAAAAAAATATACCATTAATGTAAAAAAGAAACTCTAAATGAACTATGTTCACACCCAGAATCAAACCCAGGTCTTCTGCATGGGAGTCAGACATCTTACTAGGTGAGCTAAAGCACCAATGATGTTGAATGTATCTGTAACTTTTATATCCTTGATGACAGCTGAAACAACGTCAAACCAAAGAACGGTTCGGAGTGAAAATGGCTATTTTGTTGCTAATTTGCAGGAAATATCTAGAAGAAAGTTCTACAGAAAGTAGCTAAGGGTCCTCAGAAATGTAGCTGCTTTGTCACTAGGCGTTAGGAACAGCGACAAAGTGGCACTGCCTCTCTCTCTGCTGCTAAAGCTACGGATAGCAAATGCTACGGGCGATGCCTGAGCGTGAACGCGCATGAAGCAGCCTGCTCGACCCGAGCATCTCTCTTTTTCTGTGATTTTACAGAAAAACAGGCAATCACAGTAAAAATGCCAGGGCTCATTCTACAGGACCAGGGCATTGCAGGAGAATGTATGAAGAAGACATTTATTATTTCTATACATGTTTTGGCTGTCACACTTCCTTATAGTCCCTTTAAGCGACAAGCCTCACTTGATAGTGTCAGGAAGTTGTTTTTTTTTTTTTTTTTTGGGGGGGGGGGGGGGGGGGGGGGATAAGTTGGAAATCCTGAACCAGAAACCTCAAACAAATCTGTTCCACAAACTGCTGCCCCGTTCGTCTGGTCTCACATCTGGACCAGCCCTCAAACCAAAACCACATAAAAGCCAGCTTCTTCATCCTCAGGGCTAACAAGATGTTCGGGACAGTTTGTAAATCACAGGTTACTAATGAGGGTCTAATTTCCTTCAGTCTTTCCAAGAACTGAGAAAACAAAAGCCCGTATCTGAGCGACACTCGTGATACACCAGTTAGCGTCGGGCAGGACCAAACCTATCCCTAAGAATGCAAATGCCAAGTTGAAGTTGAAGCTTCGCAGCCTTTCAGTCACAGGGAGCGCTCAGTTTTCCTGACAAGATTCCAGCTAATTTTAATAGACGGAATTTGTTCTGATTAACTTGTTGGGAATTTGTTTTGGCGCAGCAGAACAAGACTAGTGAAGCTCACGCCCTGCAGTCACAGACTGTTTTATCTACTGACAGAAACCAAGTTCTGCTTGCTTCCAGTCATGCAAGCTCAAAAGACCTTAAACGTGGCGGTGACCTCTCAAACAAAAACAAACGAAATGAAAACCTTCACACAATAATAATAAACTTCCAGCCTTGGGGCAGAAATCCTCCAGAGGAAGCGAAGGACTGAATCACAAAAAGCAACGTAACGAGTAAAAAGGGCTGTTCTTTCTGACTAACTATGACCATGTGAGCCGCCACTTTTGTTGTCCTCCATAAACATGAAATGAAAGAACTGCAGCAGGCGATATTTCCCACGGATCAACCCTGTACCACAAGTTGCGTCTGAGAACTCCAGCTTGTGAGCGGTGGAGACCTTCAAATGCACGTTTATTCCTCCGGAGCTCGTTAGATTTATTTTACAGACCCAGATCAAGCTGCGAACGGCCGTTAAACGGAGTTCCCAGGCTGCTCGTGAGGAGTGAGGTAATCCCTGCAGCTCCAGCTTTTATTCGAGGGTTTCGGTGTCACTAAGGAGGCCAAAAAGGATGAAACAGTTGCCTCCAACGGCGTGCCGAAACAATAAGAGCACGCTTTGCTGAGACTCGTGGTAAACACACAGTCATAAACTGTGAAGGATGCAAGGCTGGGCTCGCTCATCCAGGGGGGGATCACATCAAAACGCACGACTCACCCAGAGGAAAGTATCGGCCAGGGGTCGTGGGCAGAGGCGGAAAGTAACGAATTACATTTACTCACGTTACTGTAATCGAGTAGCTTTTTTGTGTTATTATACTTTTTAAGTCGTTTTTGAAATCTGTACTTTTACTTGAGTACCTTTTAAAAAAAGAATTGTAATTCGCTACATTTTAAATCATTTCCATTACTGAGTAAAAATAAATTATAGGCTTGATAAATTAAAGCTATTACGTGTAGCAGCGTCGGAACAGAAAGAGACACCTGCATGAGCGCCACGTCTAAACCGTGGGGGGGGGGGGGGGTACACTTTTGATAATGAGGACAAACAGCCATTTTTATTGCAGCTTTGCTCAAAAACATCAGTTCAGTCCCTGTGATCCACTTGGTGATTACCTCCTCCCCTGTGGTTCGGAACCCGCACCTTCACGCACCGGTGTGACGTCATCAGAATTCTGCTGGGTTCGGTAGCCGGACTCGGTTCCGTGTTTGAAACGTGTTTCTCTACCGCTCCGCACGGCAGCGGCAAAATAACGTTTAGCGCTCATAACCAGCGGATTCTCAGCGTTTTGCTCAAAAAAACAGAAGACCTGCAGGCCTCTGTGAGTTAAAACATCCTGATGCTGTTCAGGTGTAAACATTGTGCTCGATCCCTGTGTTTGAACTCAGAAGATGCTTCTTGATGCCACAGATATGTGATGATTTAGCTTGTTTCTTTATTTTACTCCAGAATAAGAGATTAAATTATTACAAAAGTAGCTTAATGTAGTTTAATTAGTCATTCAAAAGATTCTAACAGGCTGCAGTGTGTGTGTGTGTGTGTGTGTGTGTGTGTGTGTGTGTGTGTGCGTGTGTGTGTGCGCGCGCACACAAACACGAGCAAATTGTGATCTAGCGTTGTGATTTAGCACTATTTAGATGTAGCCATCCTTACGTTGACAAAAATGTAACTAAGTAACTTTTACTTTGAGTACATTTTATTTATGATACTTTTTACTTTTACTTGAGTAAAAATTCAGGCAAGTACTTTTACTTGTACTTGAGTAAAAATTATCAAAGTATTGGTACTCGTACTTAAGTAGGAAATTTCAGTACTCTTTCCACCTCTGGTCGTGGGAGTGTGTTTATTTGTGTGTGTTTGAATAAAATCAACCGTCTTCATCTGGTGGGACTCCAGGCTGCACAAAGACATGCCGACGCCGGCCCCATTCACTCCACTCCTGAGCTCTCCAAAACACGCTGCTGTTAGCCAAGAATGCACTCCGTCATTCCCAACAACAGGTTTTTTTCTGTGCCCCCCCCCCCCCCCCCATCCCTTTGATCCTCAAGCTGACTCGTCCTGCTGCCTGATGCACAAAACAGCCATCTTCACATTTTAACCAAATCCAAGAATATTTTCTGTTTCTAAAACACACTTGAATCAGTTTGCTAGCCGTTCGTCCGTCTGCAATAAAATGGTCATCAGCTGCTAAAGATCGCTGTTTAAACAAGTCAACCTGGCAGAAAACCAGCTAAGAAGATCTGGAATAAAAGACAAAACATAACCAGCCAAATCTGTTGCATAAAAACTCAAATTTTACGTGTCAGCAAATCCTCAAAGAGAAAAACTGTAAAGAATTCTGGATTTTAACTGTTCAGCAAATCCAGGCCAAGCTAAAAACCACAGGAGTGGAATAATGTTGGCGTTGTTTCGGTTCTTTTGGCGTCACCGACAGCAATAGTTGATTTTTTTTTTTGCTTTTATTATTTAGTAGGAAGAGGAGGGTTTAAGATAAGCACACTGATGCTTTTTTACTTGTTTCTACTTCTTACATTTAAAAAGTTTGAGCTATTTGTACCAGAAAAAATATTTTTCAAGGCTTTTACTGTAACTTTTTGTAACCCAGAAGCTAGAACCTTAATGAGGTATTAACTAATTGGCTTACTAATATGATCCATCCTCAATTTAGATAAAATATAAAATATAAATTAAGGAAATTAACAATACTAATTAATAGATATCTAATTAACTAATAGATAATTTCATAATGAATTATTGGAAGGGTGAATAACTAAAATAACGAGTTTAATATTAAACATCGGTTAAAACAAGAATCTTGAACATCACTAACAGAAACAGAAGAGGAAAGCTGTATACTATTGGTCCAGGTGGGAATCTGAAATTTCATTGGCTGAGAGAAATAAGTCCCGCCTCCGCGAAATAAAACCGTGCGACGCAGCTGAGCGAGAGGAGAGACAAACGGCTGTGCAGCACGCAGATACAGAAAGCAAAGACTGAGCGGTTAGAGAGAGAGAGAGAGAGAAAAAAAAACAACGGTCGAGGCCGTGAAGAACCCTGATTTGGGTGCCGCATAGATAGAGGGAGAGGCGGACTTGACTCCTTCTAATAAGAGCTAGGAACTTGGAACCAACGCGATTTGTGTGGAGACGACAGAGTGAACCAATCCTCTGTAGGAGGGAACCGTTGGAGCGCGTTGTCCTGTTGTTTACAGGCTGGGTTTTTTTTTTTCCTTGGGTTTGATCCCGACTCCTATGATCACTCACTTGGAACGAGAACTGGATTTCTTCCTGACGAGGGAGATGGCGAGCCTTAACCACTGAACGAACCAGGACATCTCAAGTAACTGAAGAGCAGACTGCTCTCTTCTGTGAACAATCTCAACGGTGTGGTAGGAAAAAATCGCACCACCGGACTCTGACTTTCACCCCAAGCGTGGGGATTTGACTTGACGCCGGCTGACTTGTGACTCATATGATCAAATCTCATACCGACCATTTTACTATTGTCGATTGTTTTCATCTGTTTTTATGTGTTATCTTTATGTGTTATATCTCCCATTATTATTAAAATTTAGTATATAAACCGTTTCATGCTATACCCGTGACTCCAGTCATTCTTAAACAACCTCCAATTCTCCCCGAACCTAATTATTGGCCCATTTGTTTATTTTTTCTTTTAATTATCTTATTGTATCCTGTAATCCGGTTACATAAAACTTGGCGAGCCAGCCAGGAGAATTGTAGAGTTGTTACCTTAGCTAACCATTGACTGACATCATAAGAGTGCCTGGAGGTCACAGTGGTTTGCCATTTTGGCATTATTGGTACTTTTGAGTGTTTTAAAATGGAAGTTGTGAAAACAGAAAAGGTCAAAGTTTCAAATGCTGTTTTAATCAGTGGGTTAACTGATACAGACCTTGATAACGAAGTCTTTGGGTTTATGGAAGGATTCGGACCAGTTAACAGGCGCATTAAGTTACCAAACTGTGATCAGATTATTGTGGAGTTTCAACATGAAGCCACTGTTAAGGAATTAAAGAAACAATGTTTACCCTATGACAAACCTTGTACTAGGAACCCAGATGTTTTCTTCCATATTCAAGACCTAGCCAGCGCGTACAGTCTAGAAACTAGCACATCTGCCACTGATGCCTATCTGTCAGAGCTCAGGGACATAGCTGCGCGTAGCAATCAATCATTTAAAGACCTTCTAATGGAGGAACTGGCAAAAATTGGGGAATCTTTAGGAAGGGATACCCATGCATCTGAACCAGTCACTGAACCAGAGCCAATGCTCCATAGTGACCAAGTTACATATTCCCTGCCTTTAACACCAGAAGTTAACTATATGAACAACTCAAAGGACAATTGTCCACCTACAGAGACTGGAAAACAAAACCCTTGCATTCCACCAAATCTTTTAAACACACCTGAGGTTCAGCGAGTTATTGTGGAACACATTGTTAAAAGCAGTGAGGTTATCCCTCCGCCTACTTCACAATACAGACTAAAACCGTTCTCAGGGCGAGTTCCACACCCTTCTTTTGAAACTGACTATGATACTTGGCGTAGTAGTGTAGTGTTATGCATAAATGATCCTTCACTCACCAAGTCCCAAATTGTACGAAGAATCGTGGAGAGTCTGTCAGCCCCAGCAGCGAGCATCGTTAAAGCTCTTAGTCCAAAATCCGACCCGGAAACGTACCTTGAACATCTCGATTCAGCTTACGCAGCTGTCGAAGACGGCGACGAGCTCTTTGCTCGCTTTTTAAACACAAACCAGGACAGTGGTGAAAAACCTTCCGATTACTTTCAGAGGTTATACACCTTGTTAAACCTAGTTATTCAGAGGAATGGAATTTCCTCCAGTGACGCCGACCAGCAGCTGCTCAAGCAGTTTTGCAGAGGCTGTTGGGACAGCTCGCTGATTTCAAACCTGCAACTCGAACAAAAGAAAGACAACCCGCCTCATTTTACAGCACTTCTCCTCAAACTGCGCACTGAAGAAGACAAACAGGCTACTAAAGCAGCACGCATGAAACAACACTTAGGGGCACAACGAACTAGAGTGTATTCAAATGTGCAAACAACATGCTCTCAGAGTAAAAACACTTGTGAACTGGAAATAGATGATAACTGTGATGACTTACGCAAACAAATCGCTGAGCTCAGGAGCCAAATTGCACAGCTTAAGGTTAACAACACAGATAAAAAGGCAAAGAAAACTCAAAAAGAGTCAAAACCCCGTGTGGGGACTAAAATTCCAGATGAGCCCAAACAGATTCAGCAGATAACAGCAGTGGTGCCCAGACCAAAGCCTGGATACTGTTTTAAGTGCGGAGAAGATGGGCACATAGCTTCTAGCTGTAGCAACGAGCCAAATCCAGCACTAGTTGCAACTAAAAGACTTGCTCTTAGACAGAAGCAGCGCGAGTGGGAGATGTCAAAGCCAATTGCTCAGTCTCCTCCTTTAAACCGGTAGAAGCTCCTATCGTGGGACAGATAGGTGCTAAAGTAGAACCAAGTCCCTCTAAGGAAAGGACAGAGAGACTTTTTTGCAAGCCAGTTCATGCTCATTCAGTGCCAAAACTTCCCAAAAGATTAGTGGGTGGGCGATGCACAGCTACAGTCTCAGTTAACAGTGTTGAATGTAATTGTTTACTGGATTCAGGGTCCCAGGTAACCACCATTGCCAATTCTTTTTACCAAGAACACTTACCTGACCTCTCAATTAAACCCATCAGTAATCTGTTAGAAGTCGAGGGCGCAAACGGTCAAGCAGTTCCTTATTTAGGATACATAGAGATAAGTGTCACATTTCCAAAAGAGCTCGATCAGTCTGGACTTGAGTTACCTACCCTCGCGTTAGTGGTTCCGGATATAAGCTCAAACTCTGATACACCACTACTCATTGGCACAAACACACTCGATCCTTTGTATGAGCAATTGTCTGCCAATAACTTACCTGATTCCAAGGCACTCTCTTATGGGTACCAACACGTGCTAAAAGCCTTAGCAGTCAGAAAAAAACAAAGCAAAGATGGACGAGTTGGTGTGGTGAAGCTTCGAGGGAGAACCCAAGAAGTTCTCCCTGCAAATAAAAAACTGTTACTAGAAGGGTTTATGCAACCCAGCCAAAACAAGCATGAGCCTTATGCACTCATTGAACAACCCACCAATGGTTCTCTACCAGGGGGTATAATTGTAGACTGTTGCCTCATTTCCTTACCTTCACATGGTCCATACAAAGTACCTGTTGTACTAAGAAACGAAACTAACCATGACATCACATTACCCACTAACTGTGTGATCGCTGAGTTAGTTAAAGCCGATCGTGTTATGCCATATCCAGAACCTGACAAAAGTGATCAGAAAGTACTTGCGGCGTGTAGTTCGCAGCAACAGACTTCACCTTCAAACCCTCCTCTCAGTTTTGACTTCGGTACTTCGCCCTTGTCCGAAGAATGGAAAGGGAGGATCACCAACAAACTTAACACTTACTCCGATGTGTTTTCGCACCACGATCTTGATTTTGGTCATACACAACAGATAAGACATCACATCAACTTAAAAGACGAGACCCCATTCAAACAGAAATCTCGGCCGATCCATCCACATGATTATGAAGCCGTGAGAAAACATTTGGAAGCCCTCTTGGAAACCGGTATAATAAGAGAGTCGGAGTCTCCATTTGCCTCACCAATAGTGGTAGTTCGGAAAAAGAATGGTGAGGTACGTCTATGTATAGACTATAGAAAGCTTAATCTGCAAACCATTCGCGACGCATATGCCCTGCCTAACTTGGAGGAGTCCTTTTCTGCTCTCGCTGGATCACAGTGGTTTTCTGTGATGGACCTCAAGTCAGGTTACTATCAGATAGAGATGTGTGAAAAGGATAAACCTAAAACTGCTTTTGTTTGCCCGTTTGGGTTTTATGAATTTAACCGTATGCCACAAGGAATAACAAATGCTCCAAGCACTTTCCAACGGGTTATGGAAAAGTGTATGAAGGACATTAATCTGAAGGAAGTGTTAGTTTTCCTAGACGACTTGATCGTCTTTTCCAACTCCTTGGAAGAACACGAAACCAGACTTTCTCACGTTCTTGAACGGCTTAGAGAATACGGACTCAAGCTATCACCAGATAAGTGTCGTTTTTTCCAGACATCTGTGCGTTATCTTGGACATATAGTATCTCGAGATGGCATAAAAACCGATCCAGATAAGGTGGAAGCACTCAAAACATGGCCGAAGCCTCAGACTTTGAAGGAACTCCAATCTTTCTTAGGATTTACCGGTTATTACCGACGCTTCGTTAAAGATTACTCAAATATTGTCAAGCCACTAACATCTCTCACGGCTGGTTATCCACCCAAACGGAAAAACTTTAAAACACCACCATGTAGATCAAAGTACTTGAACCCCAAAGAACCCTTTGGGAATCGTTGGAGCCAAGACTGTGAGAAGTCCTTTCAAACTATTATTGAAAAACTTACCACTTCGCCAGTTCTTGGCTACGCTGACGCAAAACTCCCATATCTAGTACACACAGATGCTAGTACGACCGGACTCGGTGCAGCGCTATACCAAGTGCAAAACGGTGTCACACAGGTAATCGCTTATGCAAGTCGCGGTTTAAGCTCTAGTGAAACTAGGTACCCTGCGCACAAGTTGGAGTTTCTAGCCTTAAAGTGGGCCATAACAGATAAGTTTCATGACTATTTGTATGGGAACACATTCACTGTCATTACTGATAATAATCCGTTAACTTACCTCTTAACAACGGCAAAACTCGATGCAACGAGCTATCGTTGGCTAGCTGCGTTGTCCACCTATAATTTTGACATCAGATACCGTGCAGGTACACAGAACGTTGACGCGGATGGCCTGTCTAGGAGGCTGCATGATAAACCTGAAGACAACTCAAAATTCACTGAGGAATGCCAACGACTAGATGAGTTCCGATCTCATCTTTTATCCTCTGTCAAAGAAGTCGAGCTTCAACTTCAAGCCGAAGCAGTGAAGGCAACATGCCAAAAGCACATGGTCTTGGATGAGACTGATTCTCCTTGTGGTTTAGTTCAGTCACTTGCCATGTCTGCAGCGGCCATTCCAGACCTATTCCAGTTGGAAGACAATAGTGACAGTTTCTTTGCTGTGCCCAAGTATAACCATGCTGACCTTGTCTCCTTGCAGAGGAAAGATCCAACCATTGGCCGAGTCATTCAGCTGCTTATGACTGACAATAAACCGCCAACTGATACTATTGCAGAACCCCCGGTGGTTCTTAACCTTTTGAGAGAGTGGAAACGGTTTGAGTTTCAAAATGATTTACTGTACCGGAGACGCCAATTAGGACCAGAGACATCATTGCAGTTAGTCTTGCCTGATTCATTACGTTCAACAGTCATGCAAAGCCTACATGATGATATGGGGCATCTTGGGGTTGAACGTACGACAGATCTCATTCGGTCCCGTTTTTACTGGCCAAGAATGGCTAGTGATATCGAAATCAAAGTTAAAACTTGCGAAAGATGTATCCGTCGGAAGGCCCTCCCTGACAAAGCTGCTCCAATGGTGAGTATTACCACCACCAGACCTATGGAGTTAGTTTGCATGGATTTTCTCTCCATAGAACCAGACAGTAAGAACACTAAAGATGTCTTAGTGATTACAGACCATTTTACAAAGTATGCAGTGTCCATCCCAACCAAAGATCAGAAAGCCACCACCGTCGCGAAGAACCTGTGGGAACATTTTTTAGTCCACTACGGGTTTCCTGAGCGTCTTCATAGTGATCAGGGACGGGATTTCGAATCACGTACAATCAAGGAACTTTGTTCTTTACTTGGTATCCGTAAAGTCAGAACGAGCCCTTATCACCCTCGTGGCAACCCCGTTGAACGGTACAATCGTACATTACTCAGCATGTTGGGAACTTTACAAGCCACTGAGAAACATCACTGGCGCGATTTTGTAAAACCACTTACTCACTCGTACAATTGTACAAAAAATGACGTGACGGGATACTCTCCCTACGAGCTAATGTTCGGTAGGCAGCCTCGGTTGCCTATAGATATTGCCTTTGGGTTACCGCATTTGAACAAGCCCTCTATAACTCATTCTCAGTATGTTAAAGAACTGAAGAGTCATCTGGAACAGAGTTATGACATTGTCATAAAAAACTCTCAAAAAACAGCGAGGAAGAACAAAGAACGGTTTGACAGAAACATTCGTGAGTCCACACTAGGTGTGGGAGATCGTGTTTTAGTCCGAAATCTTCGCTTAAGAGAAAAGCATAAATTAGCAGACAAATGGGAGCAAACAGTGTATATAGTTCTCAAACAGATGGAAAACTTGCCAGTATACACTGTAAAACCAGAGAACGGAGAAGGACCCAACAGAACACTCCACAGAGATCTTTTACTGCCTTGTGGTTTTCTCTCTTCATTAGAAAATGAAACAGAACGCGTTACGAAACCTAGCAGACCTCATACAAGACAGAGTTCAGCCTTAGAACCTGACCCAGATGAGCCACTTGACGAAGAGGTAGATGAGTTTTATTACTCTGATCTTCCACAAGTGCTAAACCGACCATCCTATCAAATAGCGGTCACCTTGCCAAATAGGGAACTCATAGCAGATTCAGGACCGGTAAATAATATTCAACAACAAAACACACTATCCTTACACACAGGGGATCGCAAGGAACCAACCTTAGCTGGTAATGAAAATGCTGAATTGTCCTTACTTGACAAAGGCATCAACACCGAAACATTCTTACCTGACAGAATGAGTGAAACTGCGACATTCTTACCTGAAAGAGTGAAAGAAGCAGCAACATACTTACCTGAAAAAAAGAAAAAAAACGAAGTATACTTACCTGACGTAGAAACGGGGGATGAAACTAACACAAACCTACCTCAATTGGATGGTGTCCTAAAGTCGCAGCAACGTGATGTAAGTTTTGAACCCATCATACACGATCAGACACATACATCTGAAAAGACCAAAGTCTTAGAGAATAGCTCATCAGCTCTGTCGGAAACAGAGAGCTCACTTCGTCCTGTCTCAGTTGAGAATCAAACCGAAACGGATGAGCATGATACTGTGCAACCAGAGATGTATGTCAGGAGATCTGAACGAAGTAGTCAGCCTCCTCAAAGACTAACTTACTCTCAATTGGGCAATCCACTAGTGACCGTAGTTAGGTCCCTTTTCCAAGGACTTAATAAAGCTTTTATTGACTCTCTTACTCAAGAAGTTGTGTACCCCGTAGAAACAATGCACAGGGACGTGCATGATATTTAATGGGGGAGGATGTAACCCAGAAGCTAGAACCTTAATGAGGTATTAACTAATTGGCTTACTAATATGATCCATCCTCAATTTAGATAAAATATAAAATATAAATTAAGGAAATTAACAATACTAATTAATAGATATCTAATTAACTAATAGATAATTTCATAATGAATTATTGGAAGGGTGAATAACTAAAATAACGAGTTTAATATTAAACATCGGTTAAAACAAGAATCTTGAACATCACTAACAGAAACAGAAGAGGAAAGCTGTATACTATTGGTCCAGGTGGGAATCTGAAATTTCATTGGCTGAGAGAAATAAGTCCCGCCTCCGCGAAATAAAACCGTGCGACGCAGCTGAGCGAGAGGAGAGACAAACGGCTGTGCAGCACGCAGATACAGAAAGCAAAGACTGAGCGGTTAGAGAGAGAGAGAGAGAGAAAAAAAAACAACGGTCGAGGCCGTGAAGAACCCTGATTTGGGTGCCGCATAGATAGAGGGAGAGGCGGACTTGACTCCTTCTAATAAGAGCTAGGAACTTGGAACCAACGCGATTTGTGTGGAGACGACAGAGTGAACCAATCCTCTGTAGGAGGGAACCGTTGGAGCGCGTTGTCCTGTTGTTTACAGGCTGGGTTTTTTTTTTTCCTTGGGTTTGATCCCGACTCCTATGATCACTCACTTGGAACGAGAACTGGATTTCTTCCTGACGAGGGAGATGGCGAGCCTTAACCACTGAACGAACCAGGACATCTCAAGTAACTGAAGAGCAGACTGCTCTCTTCTGTGAACAATCTCAACGGTGTGGTAGGAAAAAATCGCACCACCGGACTCTGACTTTCACCCCAAGCGTGGGGATTTGACTTGACGCCGGCTGACTTGTGACTCATATGATCAAATCTCATACCGACCATTTTACTATTGTCGATTGTTTTCATCTGTTTTTATGTGTTATCTTTATGTGTTATATCTCCCATTATTATTAAAATTTAGTATATAAACCGTTTCATGCTATACCCGTGACTCCAGTCATTCTTAAACAACCTCCAATTCTCCCCGAACCTAATTATTGGCCCATTTGTTTATTTTTTCTTTTAATTATCTTATTGTATCCTGTAATCCGGTTACATTTTCAACACAAATTAGTCAAAATTCAAGAGAATAATAAATCATTTGTTCTGGACAGATGAGCACACTAAAATGTCTAAGTTACAAATTTCAGTTTATTTTCTCATGCATTGGATGAATAGTTTCACTTTTGACAGCCGTTGTGTTTTGTTCTCTTGCCACCACCGCTACCCAGATCATGACTACAAATAGGGCTGCACGATATTAGGAAAACCTGCGATATTCGATAACAGTGCTTAATATTGCGATATCGATATTACTGGGGGAACTTTTCCAGGCCCTCTTTAGCAGGGTGGGACTGGGAGGAGAGTGCTGTAGCCTTTTAGCTGGAAGCTAACCGGAGCCTGGGGCTAACATCACCACCCGATGGAACACTAGCGACATGAAGGTGGGTTGGTTCACCGGCACGTGTCGGAGTCAGCCCGGTTATTATCAGCTGCTTAACGACACCGAGCGGTCTCACGTTCACGTTTGAAAGCAGCGCTGATTCCAGAAACATCAGCACAAAGTGCGTTCGTTAATCTGAGCCAGCATGACGAACAAGGGAACGGCGCCGCTAACTCAGTTCGGGTGTTGCGTTCCATCCTAAGGGTCTACGTAGGGGGCGGGCGTATTACGTGAACGGACCCATCTGATTGGCCGCATATCAGAAGGGCTACATTTGATTGATCAAATAATACTTCTGCGTAAAAAACAGCTGGTTTACAAAAAGTTGATGTATGACACGGATGGAAATGTTTGAACCAAACATTTATCGCCGTTTTTGACGTGCTTTGCGATGGGCCTATCGCACGTCCTGTTGTCGCGATGACGATAATTTTTCGATATATTGTGCAGCCCTAAATACAAATCAAGACAACGTGTTGCTTAACTCTTAAAACAAATAAAACCTGCAGATCTCACAAATACGCATAAATATGGAAGCCCATTCCCGCCACTCAGATAAAAAAAATTATTATCTCATAATTATGACTTAGCTATCTCTTTATTATGAGATACTATCTCGTAATAAAGAGATAGTATCTCATTATTATGAGAAAGCTAAGTCATAATTATGAGATAATTTTTTTTTATCTGAGTGGCGGGAATGGGCTTCCATGCATAAAGAAAATGACTTGATTCTATTTTTTATTTACACATTTAAGCCTATTTTTGCTTCTTCTTCACAAGTGTTCAGATTGCAGGTAAAATATGACAAACAAGGAACTTTTTTGTCTCTGAAAAAGTTTCCACTGGACGACAAGAGCCTTTGATCAAAGATCTGGTGGCTGCCACTCGTTTACTCAACCTCATTTATGACCTGCAGGATCAACTCAGGCCCTGAACAGGAAATGTACTGGATGGTCCAGTATTCCAGATTATTAAAGGGCTTTTTTTCTTATGTTAAATTTGTTCTATGGTCAATACAAAACAAATTTATGATTTTCTTTGCACTATAATCATCTCACATGAAGAAATCTTAGTAGTTGTTTTCTTGATATTTTCAATACCTTCCAGAATGAGCGCTAACTCAGCTCAGTCTTTACTAATACAGCACTTTACAGACATGACCTATGTCACCAAAGTGCTGTGCAGGAATACAATAAAAATAAAGCTAACAAAGAAATACAGATTACGATGCAAAATCTTATGGTAAAAGGCCTGTATTTGATATAGCGCCTTCTAGAGTCCTGGCAGTGGCGTGTCCAGATCTTTGAAATGGGGTGGCCCAGGTGAGGCACAACTTTGTGCATGGGTGGCACCAATGGTTATGCTATTTTTGTTTTACGTCCAAGCCTTTTTGGACAATGAAAAGCATATTTAAAGGTAAATTAGTGTGGTGGTGCCTGGGGTGGCCAATCAGATTCCAAGGGTGGCTTGTGCTACCCCAAGCCACTCCCTGGACACGCCCCTGAGTCCTGGAACCCCTCAAGGCACTTTACAACACAATCAGTCATTCACCCTTTCACACACTGGTGGGGATGAACTATAATGTAACCACAGCTGCCCAAGGGCGCACTGACAGAGGCGAGGCTGCCGAGCACTGGCGCCACCGGTCCCTCCGACCACCACCAGCTGGCAACGTGGGATAAGTGTCTTGCCCAAGGATACAACGACAGTGAAAGACTGAGCGGGGCTCGAACCTGCAACCTTCCAATTACGGGGCGAGCACTTAACTCCTGTGCCACCGTCGCCCCAAAGACGACATATCAAATTAAGAAAACAAACTGGAGCTGGCCACGCCCACCCTTCCCCAGCTCACGCTGCTATAAGCTGAGAAGCTCCGATAGCTGGGAAGGGCTCTGTGTAGAGCCGCTGCTCCTCCAGCAGCAGCTCAAATAAGAGTTGGTTCTATGCTAACTTTCCCTGTTTGTGATGTCACAAACAGGGACTCATTTAAGGTAAACTGTTCCTAAAACTAAACACTGACAGAAGTTGGAAGGACGGATTTTTGACATTTGAAGTGTTTATAGAAGCAGCAGAGACCCACTTGGCAGCACAAAAAGTTGGAAAAGGTGAGTTGAACATAAAATATCACATTTAAGTGATTAAAATCATTTTTAAATATTGCAATATTTTGTTCCCTTTCTTCCATCACAGCAGTAAAAGCAATCACACTGAAGCTGTTTAATTCCCAGAATCTATTGCGTCTATCTATTTGCAACTTTATACGTGTCTCTAAAGGCACATTGCTTGTTTTTATAAAACTCACTAAAGAGAACCTGAGTGATTAATTGCTCTTGCTTTCATTTCTAACATTTGTCCTTGGGCCCAGCACAAATAAACACTGCAGATGTGTCTGGTTCTGTTTAGTTTATGATGCAGCACCACTTCCCTTCTCAGAATGAGCAATGTGCATGAGACAGAAAGCTCCATGGGTGGCTGGCGGACCCTTCCTGCACTTCCAAGGACAAGAGGCTGTGGTATAAGAGTGGGGGCGGCCAGTGAGGATGGCTGTGTGGACATGTGTAAAAGACAGATTAAAAAGACAATACCAGCTCACTTGAGACTTAGTTAAAAACAGCTTTGGATCTAACGGTCTCAAGGTCCCAATACATACTGGTGTGAAACTCAGGACTCTGAAAATCACAGTCAGATGGACATAAAGACAAGTATTTTGCAGAGAGAACAACTTCAAATCAACTACAAAGTTTCATTAAATGACAAAAGTTGTGCGTTTTCTTTTACTTACGTGATGTTTGGAGACTCTGGAGGTGAAGAGGAAACGGTTCTGAGACGCTGCACCACTTTCCCTAACTCTCATTCAGTCCTCCTTTCTTCAGGACTGTTCCCTTCCCTGCTCCTTCCACAAAGACGTCCCACTGCCATCTGACGTGGTCTGCTGCTCTCCTCTCTCCACCTCCACCCATCCCCCACATCTACTGTTAAAGAGGAGGAGAAGAAGAAACTTTTGGAAAAATCTGAGACAATTCCTGGTTTTTCTCGGAGTGCAGCAACATTTTGTGCATGAAGGAGGTCGTCCGGCAGAAAGCACATACGACTAAATCCTTGTCAATTAACAGATATTCTGTAAATGTGATTAATGTCAAAATTGCAAACTTTTCATTTAACACTTTGGTACTTTTTGGGGAAACAAACCAAGAGATGCTTGGAAGGTTTAAATATACTGAAACAGTTTCACCTGGAAAGAGTTTACGTGAGATTTGATTTCATCACATTAGAGAATTAAAGTTGAATGTCTACTCTCAGCTGTTTCTTGTGCAGATAATTATTTGCGATCTTGGACTGAATTTTCTAAACCAAACCAAGTTTATTTTTATAGCACATTTAAACACGGCACAACAAAAACACACAATAAAAACGATCAAAAATAAAAACTGAACCCATTAAAATCGAGTAATTCAAATCGAAAAGAAAAGGAGAAAGAGACTAAGTTAGACTGAATTAAAAGCCAAAGAATAAAAGTGAGTTTTTAAACGAGACTAAAAAAGGGAAAGAGAGGACGAGAGTCTGATCAGGAGGGGCACGTGGTTCCAGAGCTTAGGTGCACGAACTGAAAAGGCGCGCTCCCCGCGGGATTTACAGTGGGAGCTAGGGACATGGAGGAGGTGCTGGTTGGCTGATCGGAGGGATCTTGTAGGGACATAAGGGTGAATGAGGTCTGACAAGTAGCCAGGTGCTAAGTTATTGAGGGATTTAAACACAAAAAACAGGATCTTAAACTCTATCCGGAGATGGATGGGGGAGCCAATGGAGATTTGCTAAAACCGGTGTGATGTGTTCTCGTTGCCTGGTCAAGAATCGAGCTGCTGCGTTCTGCACTAGCTGAAGGCGAGCGAGAGTGGAGGAGGAGATACCGTGTAGCACTGAATTAGAGTAGTCGAGACGGGAGGTAATGAAGGCATGGACAACTGAATGGAGATGACGCCTTTTTAAAATGGGCTTAACTTTAGAGAGACGCCTCAGGTGGTAAAAACAGGTCTTAACTACCTGGTTGACATGAATGTCCATTTGTAGTTTAGCATCCATCACAACCCCTAAGTTTGTGACACGGGTTTTCAACCCACTTGAGAAGTCTTAGGGCTGAAAATGATAGCCTCTGTCTTGGCATCGTTCAGCAAAAGAAAGTTTTCAGACAGCCAGTTCTTCACATCGTTGCAGCATTCAACAGGAGGCTGTAAGGAGGCTTCACAGAGGCATATAATTGGTAATCGTCTGCATATAAATGGTAGTCAATGTGGTGTTTTTTTAAAACGTCACCCAGGGGAAAAATATATGAATTAAATTAAAGGGGTCCAAGAATAGAGCCCTGAGGAACAACGCTGAAGTGTTTATCGCTCCTTCAGATGTTGAATATAAAATAATGAAGTGGGATTTAATTTAAATTCAGTTGAAATTTGTCGTGTGTTTTCAGTTCCTGTTTTACACTTGAGAGTGTTTTTCTTCTTCTTTTTGTCCCTTTTCCTATGTTTTGATTCATGTTTAAAATGATGCAACTTAAGCTTCACCACATTGTTATTTACTGCATTCCTGCAGCAAACTGTTGGTGCAATTTAGCATGCAAGCACCAAAACAGCCCCGCAACTCCTCTTCCCAGCCTGTTCACACCAACACTCAAATGCATTCATGTCCTCTGCAGTTTTTTCTTCTGCGCACCACCCTTCTGACAACCCTCCTGTCTTGTAGCTCATCTGAGCCATCTGCTGCCTCTATGCCATTACGTTGTTTAGTTGGCCAATTCAGGACTTCCTCTCTCTGCACTGCCGCTGTCTGCATGCGTCTCCATGGTGAGAAACACCGCAGGAGGCAGAAAAGGTCTGTAAATAGTGGAGTGTGGCCACGACGATCTCTAGAGACGTGAAGATGATTATGCAGGGCAACTCCATGGGAAATGTGGAGTGTAGGAGACACTGGGAGGAATAACTGGGTTTGATAGGTGGTGGCTGTGGTGGAAAGTGACACAGATGATAATCTTGGTGCATAGGTTGATGTATTTTCATGCATGTGTGAGAATGAATGCTGCAGGAGGTTGTTTTAATCACAGGGGTGATGACTGTTTATGTCTTTGAGTGGAATATATTACATACGGCAACGTGATGCCAACCAAAGTGCTGAACAAACATGGCCATAGACAAGACAAGATGCGTCAAATCCAAAATGAGAAAGAGAAAAAATAATCACTGTTAAAACAGAAAAAAGCATCAACAAATGCCAGTTATCCCACAGAATCGAAAGCCAAAGAGTAAAGGTGGGTTTTCAGTCCAGACTAAAAAACCGTCATGGAAGAAGACCTTCTGAAAGGAACAGGAAGGTCTTCCCAGAGCTCAGGACCCACCACTGGGAATGTTCTGTCCCCCTCGACCCCAGCCGTGACTTTGGGTCAAAAACAGCAGCAAGTTCTGAGTTAAGTGAGCGTGGAGGGGCAGGTGGACAGGTGCTAGGCCATTCAGTCGTTTAAAAACAAACAATGGAAGTTTAAAAGGATTCCTAAAAGAAACAAGAAACAGATAACCAAATAAACGTGTCCGAGACCAGGATGACAGAATCACATTTGTCTGATTTAAAAGCTTCCGGCAACATTTTGAACCGGCTGAAGACGAGATTCCATTCTCTGGTAAACCCAGAGTAAAGCAGAGCTGCAATGATCCAATCCTCGAGTAATAAATGCATGAACGACTGTTTCCAGCTCTCGTCTAGAACGATGTTAACAGTTATTAACCAAGTTAATGTGGAAGCATTTGATTTAAACAGGTAATCTCACCGAGACACAGCAGGTCTCTTCCTGTTTCAGCTGAGCATCTAAAACTGTTGTAAACAAGTTAAAATTTACAGGAAAAGAGCCAAAAACATTTTCCATTAGCATCAAAGAAAAAAGATTTCTGGATGGTTCCAGGTCTTGTTATAGCTGTTATAGGAGCTTTTCAAAAGATTCATTCTAAAGGTAAATGACAAATGACCTGGACTTGTACAGCACCTTTCTGAGTCAGAGGGCTCCAACGCGCTTTACACTACAGCGAGTCATTCACCCATTCACACACTGGTGGTGATGAGCTATTTTAGCCACAGCCCTGGGACACACTGGCGGAGGCTAGGCTGCTGTACACAGGAGCCGCCCATCCCTCAGACCATTAGCTGGCAAGGAGGGTGTAGTGTCTTGCCCAAGGACACGTTGGGAGCCTGGGTTTGAACCTGCTAGCCCACCATTTACAGGGTGAACTCATAACCCCTGAGCCAGCAGTGCCCCAGGTCTGTACACACAGAAAACGATCCCGGACGAGCCCCCAGAAAACCGAGAATCTTTGAGGAAGGGGTTATTGGTAAAATGTCTGTGTGATCATGTCAGCAGTTGGCAACAGATAAAGTCTTGTGTTCTGGTAAAGTGAGAGAATAACTGCTGATTTGTTTTCTGGAAACAGATGTGGCATAGATAATCTACATACTAGGATTTAACGCTGTTTGCTATCAGCTTGGCTAAATCCTGAGAAAGATCAAACAAATTAGCAAATTAAACTTATATCATGTTTAAGTATCCAGGATATTTATACAATCGATAGAAGTTCATACACCAACTGGCTTGGTCTACATTTAATCCAAAGATTAATATTTAATTTAAGAAATTTTAATTAATAGCAAAAGTTTATTTATTAAATCAGAATATTTAAAAGGAATCTTTGCTCATTCAATAACCAAATATGCACCTTTCTGTGTTTCATTTCAAAGAAGAGTCAGGTTTAGAAAGTTAAGAATTTATTACTAACAATTTAAAGATGACAATTTATGAATGACAATTTATACAGCTTTGATATTAAAACTTGGTATTAAAAGCAACTTGTGTCTCGATGGGGACTAAAATGTAATGTGTGTGTTTGGATGTGTGAATGGAATCTCAGAAGGTTTCTTTCAGAGAGAAAACGCGTTCTGGGTGGAAGAGTTGGTTTGCAGCTGAGCTAAGTTATCTCTTAAAGAAACAGGCATACGGACGCAATCTGTGTTCTACCTCACCGTTCAGATGACCCTCTGTGTGGATCCGGAGGTCAAGGGAGGATGTTGTCAGCCTCTGGGTACTCGGTCCGGTAGGGAAGACCCGAGTGGTACCGAGTCTCTGGTCCAAGAGTTGCCGCAGGCACACAGGTGGAGTTTGCGTCTTAAATTAACTCTGAAGGAGTTTGCGCCAGCTGGTTGCAGATGGCGTTTGTTGGACCAATTCTATCTGCATGACAGAACAGCTTAGTGGAGGCTTCAGGCGGCCGACCCTATCCTCTGGGACTCTTGTGCCACAGAGAGATTTTGGTTGGTTCAAGAACTGTCAGCTTGAACTGAGGAGTTTGATTTTATTAAAACCTCAGGACACGCCCCCTCAGAGATAGAAAGCTTTGCTTATGGCGCAAAGACATGTGAGGTGCAGTTACCTCTACCCTGATGTCTGTCCCCTGCATGGTGTGTATAAGTGAACATGACCTTCTTTACACTGTTAAACATTACTGATTATCATAAATAATAATTTTTATTAACCAAATAATAATAATTCATTTCAGTAATTAAACACATTTATAAGGAACCATGATGATTATTTATGAACTTTGTAATAAACAGTGAAAATAATTTATTAAGAACGATTTTTTTAAATCTTGAAGTGTCCATCTTGCGGATGGAACAGCAGTCAGATAAAAGGCAGTCAGATTAAAGATGGTTTAGCAGACTTTATGTCTCCTGTGATTAGGGATGGGTACCGAATTCGGTACTTTTTAAGGTACCAACCGAATTCCATAGTACCGACTGAGCACCGATTCACGTCATTTGAAACGGCGCCTCGTTTCGGTACCCGTCCTTCACAACGAGAACTTGCCTAGACAGCTGCGCATGCGCAAGAGCGTTATGTCGTCGGTCGCTGCGAGCGAGTTGTAAACAGAGCAGCATGGTAGAAAGAACGCACGCTAAAGCTTGGCTCCACTTCACTAAATGTGATGGGTAACTGGGTGATGATGAAACCAGCGACAACGATCTAAGTGAGACATCCTCACTCAATCTGCTCCGGTAGGTAAATAAAATGTTTAAGATAAAGTTAGCTTGATATGTTAGCTTCCGTTTCGCTAATGGTGCGTTCGCTTTCTCCTCGGAACTCCGAATTTCCGACTAGAAGAACATGAACGCGCTCTAAAGTTTGGCTTCACTTTACTAAATGCGACGGGTGATTGGGTGAAGATGAAACCAGCGACAACGATCTAAGTGTGAGGCATCATCGTTTTAATCTGCTCCAGCAGCTAAATAAACTGTTTAAGATAACGTTAGCTTGATAAATTAGCTTCCAATGCCACCATTGTTATCAGCTAATGGTGCGTTCGCTTTCTCCTGGGAAATTCTAACTTCTCAGTAGGAAAAATCAAATGAAAAAGGACGGCAAAAGGAATGAAGATACACAGTAAATTTAGTTCACAGTAAAGATGTTTGCTTCAGTTTAATTATCAGCTTATAAAACTACAAGGACGATGTTAAAATACAAACAGTTGTATGTTATTTATCGTGATATTTATCAAATATGGTTATATATTGAGAAAATATATATTTAATTATAAAAGAGAATTAAAATAATAAACACTCAAAAGTATCAAAAACTGGTACCATTAAGTACCGGTATTGATTCATAGGTACCGGGAATTAGTACTGAATCGACTCAAATGTCAAAGGTACCCATCCCCACCTGTGATGGATAATCTGTGGATAGAAGTACAGCTTGACCCAGCTCAACCTAGCTGGGGAAGTGTGACCTTTGGGTCACAAATGAGGCCATTCATGTCGCTACACAGAGTTTCAGCAAATAAGAATCCAGCTGATGTAAATTTGGAGAATTCCTTTAAACGGTGTAATCTTTGTGAATCAGACTTCTCTTATTTGGGAAACCCTCCTCTTCTGTAATACATTAATCACCCTGCAGACACGAGGAATGAAATGGAACAGCAGCTCCTGATGCACTCCCCAAAACATCACATTAAAAACTGAAACTAGGTTTATTGTGATTTTGATGATGCAACAACAACAACAAGAAACCTAAATCTAACTTCTTCAAGACTCATTTCTGTTATCTGACCAAATAAACTGAATTGCAAACTTTACCGAGGCCTGAAAATGCATTTGCAGACGTTTTAATGTGCAAAAGAGCCCTGTAGAGAAGGACATTCAATTTCAATTCAATTCAAGTTTATTTATATAGCGCCAAATCACAACAAGAGTCGTCCCAAGGCACTTCACATAAAACAGGTCAGTTCATTAAGCCAATCGGAAAAAAGTTTCCTTTATAAAGAATCCAGCAAATTGCATCAGCAATCCCCATACTAAGCAAGCATGCAGGGACGGTGGAGAGGAAAACTCCCTTTTAACAGGAAGAAACCTCCAGAGGATCCTGGCTCAGTATAAGCAGCCATCCATCACGACTCAATGGGAGCCTCAGCACAGGTGTGGTCCCAGCAGCTTTGAAAGCAGCAGTTGTTCGGCCGACCCTGAAGAAACCTGGTGCTGATGTCTCTGTGATTGAAAGTTACAGGCCTATCTCTACCCTGCCTTTTACATCTAAACTGCTTGAGAAAGTCGTTTATCAGCAGCTGGTCTCACATTTAGCTGACTCTGATCTGTTTGAGGTTTTCCAATCAGGATTCAGGTCTGGCCATAGCACAGAGTCCGCTCTACTGAGGGGCTTAAATGACATCTACCTATCACTAGATCAGGGTGCATCTGTGGTGCTTCTGTTGTTAGACCTGACGGAAGCATTTGACACGGTTGACCACGCGATTCTACTTGACCACTTGGAACGATGGGTTGGGATCAAAGGGTCAGCTCTGGATTGGTTTAGATCGTATCTCCACAACAGGACATTCTGTGTTAAACTGGGTGATGTTTTTTCTTCTTGGGAGGGGCTCTGCTGGGGGGTCCCGCAGGGATCGATCCTTGGTCCTCTTTTGTTTGCAATTTATCTGCTTCCTCTGGGATCAATCTTTCGTAAACATGGCCTAGCGTTCCATCTCTATGCTGACGATTGCCAGATTTACTCTCCATTGTGTCAGGAGAAAGGTCACTCTATCCAGTCCAGTCCTATCCAGTCTTTCCCCCTATTCAAAACCAGTTGTCACCAGTCTGGGGGAGAAAATTGACGCTGGACTTAAATTTGATGCTCACATCAACTCTGTGATCTGGTCCAGTTTCTTTCACCTGAGACGCCTTGCAAATATCAAGCCTATGCTGTCGAGAGCCCACCTGCGGCGGGTACTCCATGCATTTGTTATTTCTAGGCTTGATTAGTGCAACTCTCTCTATGCAGGGTTGTGTCAGTCATCACTGCGTCGCCTACAGGTTGTGCAGAACAGCACAGCCAGGTTCCTGACTGGGACCAGGAAACGGGACCACATCAGTCCGGTTCTGGCCTCCTTGCACTGGCTTCCGGTCTGTTATCGTTCACACTTTAAACTCCTCCTCTTTGTTTACAATTTCTTCCAGGGTGGTGCTCTCCCCTATCTATTCACACTCCTGAACAGACACTCCCCATCATGCGCTCTACGCACCTCTGACCAAGGCCTGCTCGCTGTCCCTCGTTCTAGGTGTCGTACTCGCGGGGACCGGGCTTTCTCAGTCCTAGCACCGTTACTCTGGAACCAGTTGCCACCCTCAGTTAGGCTGTCCCCATCTCTGCCAGTCTTTAAGAGTCGCCTAAAAACCCACCTCCTCCGCTTGGCGTTCCCTGAACGTGTTTGAATTTGGCCCTCTTTTATGTTGATTTTATTTCCCTGTTTTCATTGGTCTCTCTATCCCTTGTTTTACCCATTTGTCTTCTACTAGAATGTTTTACCTTTTATTGTAGTATTTGAATTGCTTTTATTTTCGATTTCTTCATCATATTTCACTTTTCTCATGTACCGTGTTCAGCGCCTTGGGCTTCCCGACAGGAAGGCGCTTTATAAATAAAGCTTTGATTGATTTATTGATTGATTGACTCACTGGGGATTGAGAAGACAGAGCAGACACACGCACACACACACACACACACACACCAGCCCACCCACACACAAACACACACACCCATACACACAACATATATACCAAGTAGTGTTTCTGTGGTTACATTGTGATGTCTTAGTAAATATTCTACTTGGTTAGAGATAAACTTTATTGTATTCATCCTAGTGAATCTATAATTAAACGCGTACACTAGTAGTAGCACATTCAATATCAAAGAAAGTACAATGTTATTCAGGAGAGGGAGAAGGATTAAATGGTTAGCAGCAGTGTTCAAGCCGATGAACCCCTCCACAAGGAGGAAACCCCCCAAACACAAAGATGCAGCCTGTTCTCTTTCATCTTTATAGTCGTTCCTGCACAGGTGGCATTCTGTACATTCAGTGATGACAGACTGAGTTTTTTTACTTTATTAGAGGGAGTGACTAAAGATAAAGCTAAACTCACATCATGTTTCACATCTATGGTGTCCTCTCACTAGCATGATGAGAAGCAGCTTTATCACAGTGAAATGAAGACAATATTTACTGTAAATGACAGAAATTATGTTCAAAGATTATGGAGCAAAGTTGTCTGGCAAACGATTCTGGGATTAAAGCTTATTCAGTGAAAAACAGGAAGATGAATCATCACAGGGAAGTTTTTCAGAAGAGGATTTATTTGTTGTTGTTTGAAGCAAGAAAATGTAAAAGCAAAGTTTGATGTAGTTTGGGGGCATTTGCACAAACTTTATAAAAAGACACGTTGATTTGTTAAAGGTGCAATATGTAATAATTAAGTTAAAAACGACATCCTGTGGTCAAATTTGACCACTGTGGTCCTTTTTTCTAAACAAAAAAAAATCACTTTCTCACTACCGTTGCGTGAGTTTCATGGCTGTTGCCAATCAGCAGCAGAAGATTCTAGATGACAAAGATGAGTCACACATAGATAAGCAGATGCGTTGTCATACCTGATGCTAGCACTCTTGTGTTTTACGGCACTTACTACACTTATTGCAGTAATCCAGCATCAGAGGAAGTGCATTAGTTTGCCGTCGTCCTGTTAACTTGCTGTTATAAGTCTGAACGACTCATTAAAGGAAGTAAAACACGACGACTGACTCATTATTCACATCACACAAACATGTCACTGTCATATGGAGTTGTTGGTAAATGAAAAAGTGGCTTGAGTTTTTTTTTTGAGCCGATCGTTTGCATCTAATTCACCCTTAGCTTTGTTAGCTCAGTGTTAGCCTCTAGCCTGCTTCACCCAATATTAGATTGAACCAAAAGATGCTGTAGCTTTTTAGGGGTACAGGAAATAGCTTCTGGGTCGCTCTTGTTTACTGGCTTAGGATCTTTAAACAACTCTGGAACCATTTCCCTGCCGGTGTTGAATTACAAACACTGGTGCTGCAGCCTCAGCTGGAGCACACTCGGCAACCTCACGGGCTCACAGATTGTAAAAATAAAAGATAACATCCCTCTTTGACCATTTTGGAAGGAGAAAACACACATTTTAAATGTCTTACTTATTGCTCCTTTGAGCTTCTTTCACAGGGAGCAAATTATAGGAGAGATGTGGGAACTCATGTTGGGTCAGCTGCAGCATTTTGTTTTGATTGAAGGCGTGAAAGAGATTATTTATCTAGGCCAGTGAACATTGCATCAATCTAAACATTGTGGCACGAGCATAAATAATTATCTCTAAGTCAGATGAAAGGACCAGCCAATCCATTCAAAAACAACTTTATGTATAAAGCACCTTCAGAAAATCACACAGGACTAACTTACTTTACATTAATATAAACTAAGAAGGGCTGCGCAGTGGCGCAGTGGTTAGTCCCTCCACCGTGTCCTGGGTCTACCTTTAGGTCTCCTCCCGGTTGGACGTGCCC
The DNA here is from genome assembly GCF_043380555.1 of Nothobranchius furzeri. NCBI lineage: Eukaryota > Metazoa > Chordata > Actinopteri > Cyprinodontiformes > Nothobranchiidae > Nothobranchius > Nothobranchius furzeri. Next base: position 54,367,839 of record NC_091757.1, on the reverse strand, counting down.
GGAAAACCTCACCAGGGAGGTGTCCAATAATGAGCCTAAGACTGAACCTAGGGGGACCCCAGATGGTTTTCGTGGACAGAAAAGGTTCAATCACAAAAAGAAGAAGAGAACCAGAGATGTCTGCCTCAAAGGCTGCTCCGAGATTCAGTAATGTGGTCACAGAACTGAAGCCATTATGGTAAATGGCCTGTATTTGATATAGCGCCTTCTAGAGTCCTGGAACCCCCCAAGGCGCTTTACAACACAACCAGTTATTCACCCATTCACACACACATTCACACACTGGTGGGGATGAGCTACAATGTAGCCACAGCTGCCCTGGGGCGCACTGACAGAGGCGAGGTTGCCGAGCACTGGCGCCACCGGTCCCTCCGCCCACCACCAGCAGGCAACGTGGGTTAAGTGTCTTGCCCAAGGACACAACGACAGCGACAGACTGAGCGGGGCTCGAACCTGCAACCTTCCGATTACGGGGCGAGCGCTCAACTCCTGTGCCACCGTCGCGTAAAAAGATCAATGAAGACCTGCAGCGGTCTCGGTGTAAGGATGTTTTTGAAGACCAGACTGGAAAGGTGTCACACGTGTTCAGCAAACTTGATTTGGCTTTCTACAACCTTTTCAGGTAATTTTCCAATAATCTGTGAAATTAAAATTAAAACTCAGCAAACGTGAGGATTTTCGTCTGTTTTAAACCATCACAAGTCCTATAACTGACACTCTTGTGTTTGATTACCTGGATTTGTTAGAAAATGATGCAAATTTGAGGGATTTTGAAGTTCATTTGAAAAAGGGGGTGAACATTTCTAGATGATTTGTCATTTAGCGAGACTGAAGATTTAACCACTTCATGTAAACTTTCTTTTAGATGTTTTAGCCAATAAGAGTCATTTACATTTCCACGTGTTTACCCCAGAATTCCCAGATCTGTCCAGAAATGGATGAAGGCAACTGGACTTCTTTGTTTTTTTTTTTTTTTGAAGAAGTTTTGCTTCTCTTCCGAGGAGCTTCGTCCAGCTGCTTTCATCTGAACCCTTTGGTTTACAATGACCTGGACGACTGAGAACCTTCACCAGCATCCAGAAACGAGTGTACAATGTTTCCCTCTTGTGTCTCAAAGTTACACTACATGATATCATTGTTGTTGTTTTAATGAATCAGTTTTAAATTTTAAAGCCCTATAAGTCAGTGGACAAATGTGTTATTTCTACCACAGAGCATAAATTATACATAAAAACAAGAGCAGATCTAATAAAATCTAAAGTTTATAGTTTCTCTGTGTGTCCTTCTGGGATTGAACATTTCCCAGATTTTGAAGCATTTCTGCAGAATAAGCAGCTGAACCTGAGTCATGATTGGACCAGAGGAGGGAGGAGACGCTGCTTTGCACCCCCTCAGAACACAGAGGGCGTTTGACTGAAGCAACATTTAAGAAAAGTGTATTCGGAGGTTTTATGAATGCAGTGACTGGTTGCACTGGTGCAGCAGGTGAAACTGCAGCGTTTCTATTTAAAACCAGTGGAGATTCAGGAGAAAAACAGTTTGAGCAGCACGTGATAGTCCAACGCCTGATCAGTTCATTAGTGGTCAATAGTTAACCTCAACTTTATCAGCATCGGGTCACTCACACAACAGGTCTGCTTCACCTCAGCCAGCCTGCAAACAAGTTGTTTTGTACAGTTCCTTTCCCTAGCTTCAAATCTGTTCTTTTTCCCAGTTCGCCTCCTCCCGAACCCTCTCCTGTTCTCCGTGTGGAGCGTTCCTCCAGTCCTTTCGCCGTCTCCTTGGCCTTTGCTCTATGAAACCTCACAGACAGCCACAAATCCAGTCTCAGCCTGCAAGAACTCACGTGTAACTCGGTGCAGCCCGTGAGAATAGCTCAGGACAAGTCAGAGAGAGCAAAACCTCACAATGGATTTGTGAGAAATGATTTTGGTCAGGTCA
>NC_091757.1:54338398-54363398 GCF_043380555.1 Nothobranchius furzeri | reverse complement strand
GAGTCCCATTCTGTCCCGCTCTGAACTTGAGACAGTTCTCCACACCTTCATCTCCTCACGCTTACACTACTGTTACTCTCTTTTCACGTGTCTGAGCAGAACCTCCCTGAACCGTCTACAGGTGGTTCAGAACGCCTGTGTTCGGCTTCTGACCAAGTCCTCCAAACACACCCACATCACCCCGCTTCTCCTCCAGCTTCACTGGCTGCCGGTCAACTTCAGGGTTCATTTCAAGATCCTGGTTCTGGTCTATAGGGCCTTACATGGACAAGCACCATCTTATATTGGTGATCTTCTTAGTCCCTACACCCCCAGCAGGTCCCTGAGGTCCAGTGATCAAAGCCTACTGGTTGTGCAGCACCAGGCTAAAGACCAGAGGTGACAGATCATCTGCTGCTGTGGTCCCCAGACTCTGGACCTCTCTCCCCCTGAGCCTGAGATCAGTGGACTCAGTGGTCTCCTTTAAAAAGCAGCTGAAGACTCACTTGTTCAAGCTGGCTTTTGTATGACCTTCTTCACCTCTCTCTCTTTATTCTGCTCTCCCCACCTATCCCACCTTCCTCAGGATCCACTGGTTTCCCTCTTTCATGTTCACTCTCTCTCTTTCTTAACATTTTGTTTTTTAATCACAATTGTCTATTTTTGCTCATTTTAAATATATTTTTAAACATTTTCTAAATTATTTTTTATATTTTTTGTTTTGGTGAAGCGCCTCGTGATTTTTATCTTGAGAGGCGCTATAGAAATGATATTTTCTTCTTCTTCTTCTTCTTCTTCTTCTTCTTCTTCTTCTTCTTCTTCTTCTTCTTCTTCTTCTTCTTCTTCTTCTTCTTTTAATTAAAAATCTCAATTTTCTTTCCCAACCCATGACATCTTCAGTGATTTTTCACAGATCATGTCGCACAATGTCCAAACAAACATGTGGCAATTTGAAGTGAATTTGGCACCAACGTGAGATCCTCCCATTATGATGAAAGAATAAAAAACTGAAGACGAGCAGCTCTCTGAGCTCTGACTTCGCTGTTTCCAAGTGCTTTGTGCTGCGGCTGAACTGGGGACAAGATGGCACCTACCATAAAGGTAGTAATCATTTTCACTGTGCAGATTTTCCCGACAGTTTTCCAGGTTTTAATCTAAGATGAAGGGCGTCTGAAGCGGTCCCAGCAGCACCTGCAGGCGCCGAACCGATCCGCCTGTCGATCTCCCGATCCCTCCTACCCTCACTCGTGAACAAGACCCCGAGATACTTAAACTCCTCCACTTGAGGTAGGACCTCTCCCCCGACCCGGAGTTGGCAAGCCACCCTTTTCCGGTCGAGACCATGGTCTCAGATTTGGAGGTGCCGATCCTCATCCCAGCCGCTTCACAGTTGGAAGTGTTTGCAAAAAAGAACGTGGACTTCCTGATTGCTGAGGAGATTTCACGCTCCACCGGACACCTTGTATGTTTTAAATTTGAATTTGTAAACAAAGACACCTATAACTGCAGTGCTTTGAGCACGTTGAGGAGGCGGAGTGGGTCGTGCAGGTCCTGAAGACCAGCGGGAAGCCTGTGGCTGCGTCTCCGTGTGTTGGACCTGAAGGAGACATGCATGGCGTCTAACCCGGAGAGTGTGCTGTCAGGCTGGTGAAGGCCGGGGTGATCCTCACCTGAAACGTTCTTTAGTTTTCCTTATCGGAAAGACTTAAAACAAGAATAATGCATCTGCATGTGCCCAGATTGTAGGAGTTAACTGCCACTTTGACTCTTTGACCTGTGTGAAGACTGTGAAGGTGATGAAGGAGGGGGTGGAGAAGGCCAAGCTGAAGGCTCACTGCACGGTGCAGCCGCTGGCGTAGCACACTCCTGACTGCAGCTGTCAGGGATTCATCGACCTGCCGGAATTCCCTTTTGGTGAATTGTTTGTGCATAAAATCAAGAGTGAAACTTGTAGATTTTCACACATTTTCTCTCTGATGTTCTCAGCCTTGGAGCCCAGGATCCTGACCAGATGGCACATGCAGAAGTATGCCAGGGAGGCCCACAACGTGGGTATTTGTTATATCGGTGGCTGCTGTGGGCTTGAGCCGTATCACACCAGGGCTGTGGCAGAAGAGCCGGCTGCAGAGAGAGGAACACTGCCTCCTGGATCAGAGAAGCACGGACTGCGGGGATCCGGTCTGGAGATGCGTACCAAACCCTGGGTCAGAGCCAGGTAGGACATCTGCAGGACTCAAACACTCAAAATGCACCAGAATCAGAATCTCTTCTGCTGTCTCTATCGCACCCGGGGCTCGTCGTGTCTACTGGGAAAATCTTAAACCAGCATCTGGTTGTCCCAAGTGCCCGTCCTCATCCACGCCCGAAGGATGGGGCGTGACCAAAGGCCACGTTGACCTGCTGCAGCACAAAGAGGCAACCAGCGCCCAGGAAATGAAGCATGCCCTGGAGATGCAGAAGGCTAAATCCTCTGCCTAAACACGACTAGTGATAGCAACACACAGATGTTCGGTTCAGAGGTCTAAAAAACACTTGATCCAATCATTACACGTCAATAAACCTGAGTTTTTGACCGTGTTGAATCAATGTTGCTGAATTTAACAAATAGAATGTAAAAAACACGCTTTTCACGTTCACTAAATTAGAAATCCTCCATTATTCGGGCTCCACCTATAAAGGTTATATTGTTTTTTAAAACATGAACCCACAAACCGACAGAGAAGCTGACCAAAACACCAAGAACCGCAATTAATCCGGACCAAACCAGAAGCATGCTTTCACGGTACCGTCATACAGTCAGAAAGAGGAGGGAGAGAGAGTAAACACGGCGGTTGTGTAACGTAGTCCTCACCAATCAGAGCTGCTCTCTCTCACACCCCTCCCCTGCGGTGGAGAGATTTATGGTGGCCCCCTGCTCCTCTCTAATGTCACTTCACACCTCTCAGAGCCTGAGCTGTCAGGGGTCCACACGGCCGCAGGAGAATGGCATCAACAAACAAGGTACGTGTGAAAGTCCTGCAGGGAAAAATCCACAAGCAGCAGCTGGAAGGTTTATTCAAAAGTTAGATTCCTGACATTTCTTGTCTTGGACTCGTTAATGCAAGACTCGTGATTATTATTTATGCTATTTCAGGATTCATTTAAATAAATTGCAACTAACATTTTTCTCATATGTTGCACATGGAGATGTTTTTCTACTAAATTAGTGCTTTAGCCGTAGGTGGAGAGTCACTCTGCAGACATATGACTGTGTTTGTCTGAGAGGCTTGTTCTGGGCAGAGGGTTTCTGAGGAACATTCTGCACAACCGAAACACCTAAACCTCCAACTGCTGCAGGACACAAATACCAAGACCTTCACGATCTAGTTTAACTCCCACAAAGTTTAATCTTTCAGTACATTTTCATTAAAATAGTTCAGATTCTACCATTTAATGCTCGTGTTGTTCAGAAACAAAGAAACGGTGAGACCTAAATTTATGCTTTAAACGTTTAATTTTCTGATTCACCACAAAGAGCAAAATAAAGATGATTCCTCCCTCTTACAGAGAGTAAAACATAAATTATGATGGTTTACTCAGGCTGCGCAGTGGCGCAGTGGTTAGAGCTGTTGCCTTGCAGCAAGAAGGTGCTGGGTTCGCTTCCCGGCCTGGGGTGTTTCTGCATGGAGTTTGCATGTTCTCCCTGTGCATGCGTGGGTTCTCTCCGGGTTCTCCGGCTTCCTCCCACGGTCCAAAAACATGACTGTTAGGCTGATTGGTCTGTCTAAATTGTCCTTAGGTGTGTATGTGTGATTGTTTGTCCTGTGTGTCTCTGTGTTGCCCTGCGATGGACTGGCTCTCTGTCCAGGGTGTACCCCGCCCGATTGCCCATTGACCGCTGGAGATAGGCACCAGCCCCCCCCCCCCGGGCGACCCTACATGGACAAGCGGGTTCAGCAAATGGATGGATGGTTTACTTATATTCTAAAAACCATATTTTGCTGCTGCGGAGACGTCTCATGAGTTTTTCATTTGGCTTTACGAATAAATCCCAACATTCATAGTTTGCATAAATTTAGAGTAATTAGGTTTAAATGTCTGCAGATCATTTATGGTGAGCCTAAACACAAAAATCAATATTTTAGATACGCATCTAGGAGTCAGCAGCTGCTCTTTGATGACTCTACCTCCCTGTGATGAGACACTCGTGTTGGGCAATGATTTTAATTTAAATCAGCTGCTTTTCGAGTGAAATTTTGCCTTTAATTTGGCGTCTAAACTATAGAAATTGCAGCTTTCTTGTATTCCTTTGAAGTTTTCTAGACTCACTGACTAATTATTTCAGGGAATCTTGGAGCGTCTCGATGCGGGGGAAGTTGTCATCGGAGACGGGGGCTTCGTGTTTGCTCTGGAGAAGAGGGGCTACGTGAAGGCTGGACCCTGGACCCCTGAAGCTGCTGCAGAGCATCCCGAGGCTGGTGGGGGATCATTCCCTTGAAATCAATGTTTCCTCTAAAACAAACTAACATGATTTAAAATAGGAACAAGTGGACTCTTTAGTTTTATGCTGAGTTCTTCATGCATTTGCCTCTAAATCTTTCACCATGCATGACCAGTCGGCCTCACGTTGGTGTTTCTGGTGGATTTTCAGTGCGACAGCTGCACAGGGAGTTCCTGCGGGCTGGATCCAACGTCATGCAGACCTTCACCTTCTACGCCAGTGACGACAAGCTGGAGAACAGAGGCAACAAGCTCACCTTTACCGTAAGCTAACCGAGACACTGCTTTTCTAAGAAAGGGAGTATTTTGCGGGAGGCTGCAGTGGTGCCCCTAAGGGGTGGCCAGGGGGGTCACCTTAATGACCCCCCACCCAATAAATCAAATTCATATTCACACAAAATATCAATTCTTCTCTTTTTAATCAAGAGATTAAATCAAATCAAATGTATTTGTCTAGCGCGTAAAATGCAACAAAGTTGCCCAAAGGCCTGAACGTAGATATATAAAAACAACTTAATAAAAACAGTCAATTAAAAACATAATAAAACACAAAAAATAGTACATTAAAAATCTGACGTTAGAAATGGTAAAAAGCAGGACTACCAAGTCAACTAGGAGTACTAAAAGCTGTCGAATGTAATACCAATAAATAAATATTTGATTATTGAGCAAATAAATAAAAATTTAAGTCAATAAATGTTGCCTTGGATGGTTTTGATAAAGACCAAGCTAACTGAGAAACGGTTTGTTACTTTTTATTTTTAGATTACGGTCGGTTACTCTAAGTTTCACACGTAAGCCGAACGTGACAATAGTCTCCCAAACCAGGCTCGGCTCAGGAACGCCAATCAGATCTACATCTCATTATATATTGGACCCACGATTCCTGGCTCCTGATTGCGGAAGGCTGTTAATAATTTCGCATCCAAGAGAGAGCAGAGGGTGTCTTAGCTAGTAGAAGCTAGCATGGACGTAATTTTGGGGGGGACGGGGGGACATGTCCCCTCCACTTTTTCCAAAGTCAAGTTTTGACCCCTGCACTTTTTACCATCCAAAAACAATATTACGCTATATTAAATTGACACTGGTTGAGCTCTAGGACCAAGCGGAAAACAACCGTTTGTGTTGAAGCCTGTTTCCCATTAGAGCATATTGTAAAGATACTACCCCCCACCCCCACTCCCCCACCCCCCGTGTCCCCTCTACTTCTAAAGTGAAAATTACGTCCATGGAAGCTAGCCATTAGCATTAGCAACTCCACAACATGGCAGAACTCCTTCAGGCTTGAGGAGATAAAACATCAACATCGAGGGGGTGGTGCAGTTGCATCGCTGTTATCCAATCAGAGGCAAATTGTTAGAATATTGTTACCATTAATGAGTAAGAGCTTGTTTTTCTACCAGGAACAACACCCAAGGGCAAATTACACTTCTCCGTTTGAAATAATTGTCTCTTTACAGAAATGTTTGTGCTTCTCAAATTTCTAGGTAATTGTGTTAGATGTACGTTGTATTTTAGTGGTAAATAATAAAAGAGCATGCAATGAACCAGCACAAACTAAACACCCCTGGGGTTACCACAAGCACTAAATTTGGCGTGCCACCCCAAAATCTTCACTGACCCACTCATGAAAATGATCTGGGGGCACCACTGGGGGCTGCAGGAGGGAATGTGACTTTGTTTAGGTCATGTTGGACTTTTATAACTCCATTTACAGGGAGCTCAGATCAACGAGGCCGCCTGCGATTTGGCCCGAGAGGTCGCCAACGAGGGCGACGCTCTGGTTGCAGGAGGGGTGTCCCAGACACCGTCCTATCTGAGCTGCAAGAGCGAGAAGGAGGTGAAGGCCACCTTCAAGAAACAGCTTGATGTCTTCATCAAGAAGAATGTTGACTTCCTCATAGCTGAGGTGGAGATTTAACTATAGAACACAGGTCGAAGTGGAATGCTAAAGAAACGAGTCACGACTGAGAGCTTTCTCCTGCAGTATTTTGAACACGTTGAAGAGGCTGTGTGGGCCGTGGAGGTGCTGAAGGAGACGGGGAAGCCTGTGGCAGCATCGCTGTGTGTTGGACCTGAAGGGGACATGCACGGTGTCCCCCCTGGAGAGTGTGCCGTCAGGCTCGTCAAAGCCGGTACGTAAATGAGCGTTTCTGGAAGTTTAGCAGCTTTCCAAATGACTTTTATGGATATCAGGACTTCAAGTGAAAGTCAAACATTTTTACAAATTCAAAACTATTTCATGTGTGTATAGGTCTCTGATTCTATAATAAAAAACTGAAATTTACCTTGTTTTTATGACCAGTTGGTACTAACACTAAGATCACACCTTACTCAGGGCTATTCAGTTCGAGGCCTCGAGGGCAGGTGTTCAGTACCTTTTGGATTTAACCCTGCTTCAACACATCTGATTTCAATTAGTAGGTGATCAACAGGCTTCTGCAGAGCCTGGTGAGCTGCTGCACAGGTGATTTAACCACTGAATCATGTGTGTTGGAGCAGAGAAACCACTAAAACATGCTGGATACCGGCCCTCCAGGCCCAGAATTGAATACCCCTTCCTTACTCTCTTGTCTTACTGATGTAATACATTTTTACTGGAAGCAGCAAGTCCAAAAATTATGTGTCCAGTTACTGTTTTGTAAAATATTTGCAACTGAAATTTAATTGTGAAACCATTCGTTGCATATTAAAGCTGGCACCCTGTAGTGGTGTATCTAACAGGTTGCTGAATGTTTCCAGGAGCCCAGATTGTGGGGGTTAACTGCCACTTTGACCCGTTGACCTGTGTGAAGACTGTCAAGATGATGAAAGAGGGAGTAGAGAAGGCCGGTCTGAAGGCTCACTACATGGTGCAGCCGCTAGCGTACCACACTCCGGACTGCAACTGTCAGGGATTCATCGACTTGCCGGAGTTTCCCTTTGGTAATAATAAGACGGAACAATCTTTTATTTAGCGCCTTTCAAGATTCAATTCAACATCCAATGTTCATTTTTCTCTACGACCATGTTTTCATTTGTCTACCAGGGCTGGAGCCCAGAATACTGACCCGCTGGGACATGCACAAGTACGCCCGAGACGCCTACAACGCCGGCATCCGATTTATTGGTGGCTGCTGTGGGTTTGAGCCCTATCACATCAGGGCTGTGGCAGAGGAGCTAGCCCCTGAGAGAGGCTTCCTTCCAGCTGCATCAGAGAAACATGGTACCTGGGGAGCTGGTCTGGAGATGCACACTAAACCTTGGGTTAGAGCCAGGTCAGTATGTTGGTGGAAACATCCCCTAAACTTGGTCAGATCTGTCATAGAAGCTTATCAGCATCAGGGACAATAAGCTAGCATTTTCCTTTTCTTTTAGAGCCCGCCGTGACTACTGGGAGAACCTGAAACCAGCCTCAGGTCGTCCACTGTGTCCCTCCATGTCCAGCCCTGATGGTTGGGGTGTCACCAAGGGCCACGCTGATCTTCTGCAGCAGAAAGAGGCCACCACTAAGGACCAGCTCAAACAGCTGTTCGACAGATCAAAGACCCACTGATTCAGTTCATCGTATTCACATCTGGCAGCAGCCCCGCTTCAAACAGGGCTGTGAAGCTTCCGCCCTTTTGTGATGTAGCATGTGTTTATAGACTGGTGACCAGCACAGCATCAAGCAGTACCTTACATGAGACTGCTCTGTTCTGTACATCTGTTATGCTAACTGCAGAAATGAAACCAAAGTGTCTCATGTTGGCTCACGCTGGAGTAGGGACCTGCTTGTTTTCTGTAACCTGGGACCAGTTTGATAAATAAAATGTCTAATAAAAAACAAAAAGAAGAATATTCCTAAACAGCAGTCTGCATTGCAACTTGTCTCTTTTTAGATAAGGAAGAGCAAATTGATATCATCTCATATATTAATGAATTTATTCATTATTTAACTAATTTGATAATTATTACAAGATAGTTTCGTATTAAAATTCCACTTTTTGGTGGATCACTTTGGATGGTGCTTGCTGGTTGAAGAGTGACCGGTGTGATGCAGAGCGTTGTGATCATAGACATGAATACATAGATGCCCCATTGGGCACTGGAGAGCGTAAAAGTGTTTCTTCCATTTTGTTCTGTGTTTACCTTGTATTGAAATATTTTGAATCTTAAATTAAAAAAATTAAAAATAAAAGAGTGTTGCTTCCATAATGGTTGGGTCCCTCACTCTTCAAACCCAAATGGAGTCAATGCAGAGTGGGCAACTATCCTCATTTTTATGCAGCCTAGAGTTGCAACAACCAGAGCTCCAGACCCCACGTGACTCTCAGTTAGTGGACGCCATTTTGGCATGCAAAAAAGGTAAACAAACACGGATGTAACCATGAACATGAACGGGATCCGCTTGGATTTTACTTCGTCGGAGTTTACTTCACACCTTAAAACAGAATAAATCGTTTTATATAGTCAGAAATTAAATAGACTAAACATCTCCGACCCTTACCGTGCCCCTGGGATACTTTTTAAAAACGCCAGAAGCTGTCGGAGCGGACTTCTTACCGGCACAACACCAGACCTGACCAGGGAACCCCTTGGGATTTACCCGGAGGAGCTGGCTCCGGCGGCTGGGGAGAGGGAAGTCACGCTACTGCCCCCGCAACCCGACTCCGGATACGCGGATGAAAATGGATGGATGGACGGACAAATAACAGATTTACACGTAAGTAGTCTCGGTGAGACAGATAATAGCAATCCAAAGTGCTTTTTATGTGTGATCTGACAATTGATCAACCATTGCTTAAAAATTAAATACAGCTTAGCCGGTTAATTGCTGTCACCATAAAACACGGAAACGGCAGCACTCAGAACTCACGAGGCAACGTTTTACGGGATGTTTACTTGTTGCTATGAGTAATAAGACAGAAAAAGCCACGCCAAAATAAGTTTAGGAAGCCCACTAAGAATCATAATAAAAGCATTTAAAATAAATACCATACACAGTTGAGGAAACGTTGGTTTAAGTACCTGATATGAAGCGGTCGCTGCATAAGTGAAAACCTTTACTCTCGGGATCCCACAGCTTCATTTTCGCCCGGTCACTAGCGCGTTTTATTACAATGATCCAACGTTTGCGGCGCTCCGGATCTTGGGGAATCCTGTAGATGACTCATTCCTTATGTCGTCCGCGTCTGTTCTGCATCCTGGGGCACAACAGGAATCTACCATATTTCCCGTTTGATTGAGTTTTCTGACAATAACAAATAGTCCAGCTGCCGGCTTCTGCATGCCAATATGGCGCCGTTTCGATTTGAACTGTTGCATGCCGGGAGAAGTGACGTCAACTCCCGGAGCTCTAATAGACAACAGTTTTACAACAACAGGATAACTATTAATTTTATATTTTTATAAATTTTATTTTATTTTATTTATATTTTAATTATCATGCAATGCCACATGACTGATTTTGTGATTAGCATAATTAAATGTATTTTTTTAGTTGGGTAAACGCCTTCCTCAGTAGAAATTAACATACCGGGAGCGAGTGGAGACCCATCCAAGATGGCGGCCTGCCACTACGACAGCTCTTGTCCACAGGGCGTCTGCGTACATGATGCCTGTGGTTGTGATCGTTTTGTGTGGGTGTGGCGCACTGTTCTGTTGGAATGATTTTTAGTAACTTGCTGAGGTGTGAGTCCACTTTGGGAGCATTTTTATTGCGGTGACAACGGAAGTGGACCGGTAGATGCGTTGTCCCAGGCCTCGCCCCCTTTATCCTTATCGTTTGATAAACAACAGCGCCCTCTTGCATTGCGCCTGTGCGGCCACAAGAAGCGGAAGTAGGGTCGTCATGGGAAGCAAAGTCAGCTCCAAAATGGCAGCTCCCGCGGCGAGAGTAATTCAGGTAAATTCGCTCATAAAATCTTTACTTAATAGCTATTATGGGCGTTGTGGCTTTGTGTAATTTTTAAGGTAAAATGAGCTTAAGGTAGCTGTTTATCGATCACAGTGAGCCATGTTTGCTCACTAACGCCTCACGTACCCTTTGTGCCCTTGTTAAAGCAGAATTGTTGTGTTTAATGGCAAAGAGATGATTTTATTCATTAAATCACAAATATGCGGACTGACAGTGAATTTATGTAAGCATCGGCTCTCCTGTCACATCTGACTGCAGTACATGCTACGCTAGCTAGTCCACTTAAATGCAATAATCAACAAATCACATTATAGATCAAACTTTTAACATCTGTTTATTTTCTCTGGCTCAATTACAAACACAAGTACGTCTTAGTCTTGCAAAAAAATGACTGATTTCTTTAATTTTCACAAGTTACTTTCGCATTCATTGAGTATTTAAAGTCAAAAAGACAATAAATTAAAAGATGAGGACAAATAGAAGCATTCGCTTTTGTTTTGCAGTCTCGCCACCTCCATATCAGTTCATATGAATGAATCATGAACATATGTGTGAAACCATTCATTTAGAAATATAGTTGCATTTTTAATAATGAATACACACATTTATACCCTGAATATCCTGAAAAATAACCTATGAACCGATGGTCTTAGCAGCAAAATAACTGTTTTTAACAGTTTTTATGCAGTTTGGGCTCAAGAATAACATTTAAGTTTTGTGTTGCAAAACAAACAATATTGAAGGTGAGATTCCATAGTTTCTGTATTTGACTTTGCGCGTCAGAAAAAGCCTGCAAACAAAGTCTGATTTCTGTTGTTACTGTTTTCTCAGGCTGTTCGGCCACACGCTCCACTGATCAAGTTCCCCAGCAGACACGGCATACCCAGGCCCAACGGTAAAGCTTTAAATAATTATGTAGATTATATAATTTATTTATTCATAAACCTTAATTTTTAAGAAGATTAACCACTTTAGATTTACCATCTCGCAGGGTCCGAAATTAAGTTTTTTACTCACCGGCCAAGTTGGCCGGTAGATGATGAAAATCTACCGGCCAAGCACATTTTTTACCGTCCAAAATTCTAAATGATTTAGATCTACCTAAAGCATGTTATTCTATATTATGCTGATTCCAAACAGAGTGACAAAATAATTAAAACATCAATTAATAAGGAAAACAACTCTTTTGTCATTTTTACTATTTATTTATTTATTTATTTTTAGAGATGTTTTTATGAACTCTTTCATTGAAATCTAGTCAGACTCCTTGTTTTCTCTGTCCATGAAGTCTGGCCTCCTGCTTCTGACACCGTCTTTGTGCCAAAGCATTACAGCCTCATTTGGGTCCTAGTCCTTGATCTCTGGAGAACACAGCTGCACCATGAGAATATCTGAAAGTGTGTCAGGGCTAGGGTTGTCACGGTAACCGGTGTAGCGGTAAACCCCGGTAAAAAAGTTGACAATAATAATAACCGTCTTGTTTTTAAAAAAAATTAATTATCTCGGTGGATTACCGTGGTTGCGGTGTAGGCGCGGTGACCCTTACCAGCCACCGTATCATCTGGAAGTTGCCGGCGGCACATGCGCACTTTGTTGTTTACGACCAAAACTTTCTTGAAGCTAAAGCTGAAATAATGGCCAGAGGAGACGGCAGCACTCGGGACATTTATTATCCCTCAAAGAAGACAAAGTCGGAAGTATGGGCATTTTTTGGATATTTGAAGAATGCCGAGGGACAGCTGTCTGTGAAAGGCAGCAACGCTACGTGGCCATCATAATGTAGCTTGTCTCACGACTCCGCCATCTCCAGTTCGCCACTTTTCACAAAATCTTCTGGTTGCCACTGGTCCTGGTGGTTTTTCTTCCAGTTCGACGAGTTTTCTTTTGGAAGGCTGGCTGACTCCAGTTAAAAACCGCCACATTTCACCGCTAGTTTTAACACGAAGCTAACTGCTAACTTGATAAACTGATTGAATGGGATAGGTGGAAATGACGTTGAATGTGGCGCTCACGTTTCGCGTACGTTTGTGTACGTTGCATGCAGGCGGGAGGAGTATCAGACATCCATGGAAGATGACTGATAAACATAACTAATTTGGTGCAAACGTTTACTCGCCATGCGGCAGGTAGAGCTCAAAAATTTACTCGCCAAATGGAGCAATTTGGCGAGTGGCGAGTGTTAATTTCGGACCCTGATGTCGTTTTCAAGCCATCATATATTTATAATCAGCTCAAGCTAAAGAAATTATGTAGATGATATAGAGGTGATCGTGTAGCACAGTTGATTCAGGCTGTTAGGTCCCTGTATGACCGGTGAGAGTTGGGCTCCGCCAAGGCTGCCCTTCGTTACCGATTCTGTTCATAACTTTTATGGACGGGAATTCTAGGTGCAGCCAAGATGTTGAGGGGATCTGAGGATCAGGTCTATGTTTTTTTGCAGATGATGTGGTCCTGTTGGCTTCATCAGAACATGATTTTCAACTTTTGCTGGAGCCTTTCGCATGGGATGAGAATCAGCTCCGCTAAGTCCAAGACCGTGGTTTTGAGTCGGAAAGGGTAGAATGCTTTCTCCAGGTCAGGGATGAGGTCCGGCCCCAAGTGGAGGAGTTTAAGTAATTTTGCATCTTGTTCACAAGTGAGGCAAGATGGATAAGCTGGTGCAGTCTGCAGTGATGTGGGCGTTGTTCCGATCTGTCGTGGTGAAAAGAGAGCTGAGCTCTCAATATACCGGTAGATCTACATTCTTACCCTCACCTTTGCTCACGAGCTTTGGGTAGTTAAAGTTAAAGTCCCATTAGTTGTCACACACACTGATATGTGTGCGAAATTTGTTCTCCACGTTTGACCCATCCCCTGGGGGAGCGGTGAGCTGCAGACACAGTCGCGCTCGGGAACCATTTGGTGGTTTAACCCCCCCAATCCAACCCCTTAATGCTGATTGTCAAGCAGGGAGGCATCGGGTCCCATTTTTTTCTAAGTCTTTGGTATGACCCGACCAGGAATTGAACCCTGATCTCCCAGTCTCAGGACGGACACTCTACCAGTAGGCCACTGAGCTGGTAGTGACCAAAAGACCGAGATTGCAGCGACTAGCGGTCGAAATGAGTTTTCTCCACAGGATGTCTGGGCTCTCTCTTAGAGATAGGGTGAGAAGCTCGGTCATCCAGGAGGGGCTCTGAGTAGAACCGCTGCTCCTCCACATCGAGAGGAGCCAGTTGAGGTGGCTCGGGCATCTGGTCAGGATGCCTCCTGGACGCCTCCCTGGTGAGGTTTTCCAGGCACGTCCAACCAGGAGGAGACCTAAAGGTAGACCCAGGACACGGTGGAGGAACTATGTCTCTCGGCTGGCCAGGGAACACCTTGGGATTCCCCTGGAGGAGCTGGCCCAAGTGGTTGGAGAGAGGGAAGTCTGGGCCTCTCTGCCTAATGGTTGGTTTATGCTTGACGCGTCCGCGAGGTTCGCATAACTCCGCGCGGAAAAGTTGCGTCATTTTAACAACCACGCCCCTCCACCGCGCCTCCGCACGGCCCAGACCAGAATTTCTGCACCGCGCACCTCGGAAAATTTCTAACCACGCGGACGGACGGACGCGGAAAAACATGGCGGACTGGCAAGAACTAGTACGGCAGAGGTTGGTAAATACAGACATTTGTATGCTTCAGCTCTCAGAGATCACCGTGATCAACATGTTGTTAATAATTCTTGGAGAGAAATAGCTCGCACTGTCGGAAAAGACGAGGACGCTGTTAAAAATGCTGGAATGCCATGTTGTAAACAGTAATTTCTACTTCTACTATGGTGTAGTGTTGGGTGCATGCCGTAGAGCTCCATGCTGCCCCCTACAGTTTGGGAGAATATTGGCTCACCGCAGAGACGAGCCGCACAAACCATAAACGCTGCAAGTTGTGAAGCGTGTTCCATCCGCGAGCCGCATCACCAAGCGGAAAGTGGATGCGTCAAGCATAAACCAAGCTTAAGCCAGGGTATCCGCTGGTCCTTAAAAAGTCTTAAATTTGCTTTTCAAAATTGAAGGCCTTAAAAAAGACAAATAATCCTTAAATACAGTTTCCAAAGGTCTTAAATTACCAAAGGCCCACTAAACAAGATTCTATTTCTATAAAAATTTCGTGAATTTCTAGTTGGTGTTCAGCATTTCTTGTGTGTGATACTGGCGTAAGTGGAACCGTACACGTTCAGTTGGTTGTGAAAGGGGGCTATTTTTAGATGAGCACGTTAGCTGGTTACGCTAGCGGGAGCTTGTGCCATGGGGAAGTGCAAGTTTAATGCTAACTGGATGGCTAATCCCCGTTCGCGATGTGGTTAGCACCGGTTAAGTCTGGACATGAACCTCCATCTGGAATGTAACACCTTAGGTGTGTTCTTGCTGTGTCGTGGTTCTAATTCCATGCTTTCGTTCTTTTTAAACACAGAAACAGTTTTGTTTACCTGTTTTGTAGCTACAGTTTCGCCGACGGCGAAACTGTAGCTACAAAACAGGTAAACAAAACTGTTTCTGTGTTTAAAAAGAACAAAAGCATGGAATGTCACACCTGCTTAAAACGAACCTGGTTTGCATGTTCTTGTATAAACGTGGGTCAGTGCACTGGTTGTTCACCTGCACAGTTATGAATATTATTTTTTCTGATTTATGTGCAGAAATTTGATGCTAAGACAACATTCTTCTGGGACATTTTTAAAACCATCAGCTTTACAGTCTGAAAACTGAAATTGAACACTTTCCCTGCATTTCTGCGTTTGTCTTGTGAATTTATATTCACGAACATCGATCCTGTCTTATCTGATGACGACTTCCTGTTTTGTTTTTCCTCCTTCTAGCCCAAGAGGCTTTGAAAACGTTAGCAGCCAGCTTCCCCCAGTACAACGCTCCCAGCTCCGCCTCAGCTGCAGCATCACCTCCCTCATCCAGACCTCATGTAGCTCCGACTCCGATCCCGGGAATGCCGGACACCCTGGCCTCCATTCAGCAGCTTCCTGCGAGGTACCGCCGGAGACCGCTAACCTCCGATGAAGTGGACTACATCCAGGTGAGGGGGTGTGACCAATCAGAGCATGCGTTTAATCTATTATAAAGATATTTTAGATCAGGAATAAGGACTGTAGCCTTATAAAAACATTATCTAGCTTGTTGTTTGCTGTTTTTATGACAAAAAGATCTTTTATGGAGATTTCAAAGCTTCATAAAGACTCCCATTCGTCCCATCGGGGAAGAAATGCAGACACCAGCTGACATGGAAGCTCCTAACCATGCGTGGAGGGTTTCAGACCAAGTCCAGCACCTTGAGACTGTACACTAGTCTTAAGGAAGGAGGCCGAGGACTAGTGAGTGTGAGAGCCACTATCCAAGATCCACAAGTACATCAGGGACAAGACTACAGCAGATGTTGCGCTCAGTGAATGTCTCAGACAATGGCGAGCAGAGGAGGCGGCGCTGGAAATACCATCGTGGGAGGACAAGCCCCTACATGGGATGCACCACTGACAGATCACTAAAGTGGCTGATATCCAGAAATCCTACCAATGGCTAGAAAGAGCTGGTCTGAAGGACAACACAGAGGCGCTCATCATGGCTGCACAGGAATAGGCCCCGAACACCAGAGCAACAGAGGCTAAGATCTACCTCACCAGACCAGACCCAAGGTGTAGGCTATGCAAAGAGGCCCCTGAGGCAATCCACCACACAGCTGCAGGGTGTAAGATGCAGGCAGGGAAAGCATACGTGGTACGCCACAACCGAGTGGCTAGCATCGTGTACAGAAACATCTGTGCAGAGTGTGGACTGGAAGCCCCAAGGTCAAAGAGGGTAACACCCCATAAGGTAGTAGAAAATGAGAGCCAAGCTCCCGTGGGACTTCCAGATCCAGACTGACAAAATGGTGATGGCGAACCAACCGGACATTGTAGTGGTGGACAAACAACAGAGGACAGCCGCTGTGGTTGATGTGGCATTACCAAGTGATGCAACATCAGGACAAAAGAACATGAGAAACTAGAGAAGTACCAGGGCCTCAAAGAAGACCTTGAGAAAGCCTGGTGAGTGAAGACATCAGTGGTGCTCGTGGTCAACAGTAACCCCCAAACTGGAGGAGTGGCTTCCGGTTAACCAGCTATAAGCCGTGAAGGGGCGTCATTAACCAGTCAAAGAAATTTAGGAAATTCCTGACTGGGACCAGGAAACGGGACCACATCAGTCCGGTTCTGGCCTCCCTGCACTGGCTTCCGGTCTGTTATCGTTCACACTTTAAACTCCTCGTCTGTTTACAATTTCTTCCAGGGTGGTGCTCTCCCCCCCCCCCCCAATCTGGCCACACTCCTGAACAGACATTCCCCATCACGAGCTCTGCGCTCCTCTGACCAAGGCCTGCTCGCTGTCCCTCGTTCTAGGTGCCGTACTCGCGGGGACCGGGCTTTCTCAGTCCTAGCCCCGTCACTCTGGAACCAGTTGCCACCCTCAGTTAGGCTGTCCCCATCTCTGCCAGTCTTTAAGAGTCGCCTAAAAACCCACCTCGTCCGCTTGGTGTTCCCTGAACGTGTTTGAGTTCGGCCCTCTTTAATGTTGATTTTAATTCCCTGCTTTCATCGGTCTCTTCATCTCTTGTTCTACCCGTTAGTTTTCTACTTTAATGTTTTTGCCTGTTTTTCTCATGTACCGTGTTCAGCGCCTCGGGCTTCCCAACAGGGTCGCTTTCCGGATGGCGCTTTATAAATAAAGCTTTGATTGATTGAAAGTTTGGAAAGCGTGCATCCCTAAGAGAGAACCACTTGATTGTTATCATCTATCTCTACAATATATTTCTAGCCAGGGGTGGACTGGCCTATCTTAGCATTCTGGCACCGTCCCAGTGGGCCGCTTAGCCAAGTGGGCCGCTTGCCCAGCTTAGGCCGACACTACTCCACAGCTGGTGATCTGCAGAACATCAGCTCCATGGTAACCCGAAGCTAACAGTTTTTCCAGGCGTTTTTAGCAAGAAAAGCGCGGCAGAGCGATGACGTAGGACTAGTTTTACCGTGTTAGCATGTAGCTAATGTCCCGCTGGTCTCCGCCCGTGGAGAATGGGCTGGTCTGGAAGGTCAGGGCTCTCGGTTGCAGCGGTCTGGCCCTGCTTGTAATTTAACAGTCCCAGTCCATATTAGATCTCACATTCGGCTTAGAGACGAGTCCGTGGGCGGCAACACCCCCCCACCCCCACCGCTCTCCCAATGGGGAGGGCCGACGATTCGTAAAAATGCCAGGGCCGAATTTTGGTCCCAGTCCACCCGTTTCTAGCGATGCTATATTAAAACGTTAACGGGCATAAAAAAATGTTTTAGGCTAGCTTGTTTTTCATATTTGTTATTGTAGCTTTTTACATTTTAAATTGTAATTGTGTTTTTTTCACAGCGCGGCGGACCAGAATGATACGAAGGACCCGCCTCAACAGCCAAAGCCCTTATCTGTTGATCGGTTGGTGTCTTCCTTCTGCCGTCAGCTCGACCCCGATACCACGGAGAATAAAGCATTTCATAAATCCTGTTCAAATGTACATATGTTTACTTTTAGATGATTGCAATGTATTCGAAGTCCTCGTTGAAGGGTAACGGAACACAGCAGAGCCGTAACAATACTCACCTTTCCCTTTAACTGCAAATCTCAACAGGTTTTGTTGAATTTATTAACCCGATCTGAAAGAATCGACGTGTGTTTTAGCAGGACTACCCAGATGCAGTTAGAAACGTTTGCAATCAATCTGTTTTGTTCCACTGAAACTATAATAAAATGCATTTTAATGGTTGTGTTTTTAAAACGTCTGATCGACAGACCCAGAAGAACAACGGGGATGAGCCGTGGTTAGCTGACGTTGCAGGTATTTATTGATACCGTTGCTGGCATGCTTTAAAAGGGAAAACATTCACAACATTAAAACTTCACAGCAGTGTGCAGAAACACCGGCCACCATTAACACTTTCTCTAAATATGAACTCCAGGGAGCTGTTTAGTAGTTGGATAATAGCACAGGTAGTTCAGACATGACAAGGTCAAAGGTCACCCATCTGACCAGCGTGCTCAGTCTGGACCAGAGCTGAAAAAAAGCTGCTGCACTTTTTTTTTTATTGCCTAGAAGTGACTCCGGCACAACACTGAATAAGTTACTTCTGCATATTTAAGCCTTTTTGGCAAAAATAAACAAAACGGCACCTAAACGCATGAATTCAGAACGATTCATGGCTTTACAAAAATACTTTCAAGATTTTCAAAAGCCTAAGATCAGGTACTAGCTCTGGCCTTCGTGACTAAACGCAGTACATTCCATAAACACCAACAAGTCACAAATGGTCACAACACTAGAAGGAACACGGATGACTCGGTCCTACGTGTGCTTGGTCACAACATAAACGGTGTCTTAATTAATCATAATTGTAATCCTTGATTAGGACGTTTTGTGCGAATGCCAGACTTTTCACAAGCACTTTGTTGCTCCGCAGCAAAAAAAAAAACACATCAATCGGTTTGTTCTTCCAGTTCCTCAAAAGCTGGAAGGAAGTCGGCGATGGTGTCCACCACATAGTCAGGAACAAAGCTGTGGTTGGTGGTCAGGTCACTATTCCTGTACTCCTGGGCCTCCTCCATCTGAGACACGCCGGTAAGGGTGAGCATGGTGTCCAGGCCACAGTTGGACCCGAACAGCATATCAGTCTCCAGTCGGTCCCCGACCATCAGGCACTGGGCGGGATCCACGCCTCTGAACTGGCTGGAGATGCACTCAAACATGAAGCGGCTCGGCTTACCGATCACCGTGGCTTTGCGACCCGAGGCCACCTCTAGGGCCGCAGTCAGGGACCCCGAGCCTGCAGAGGGGCCGACATAAGAGAGGTTAGATGATAGGAAACTAAGCAGATCGCACTAATGGGTTATTATTACTGGATCATGGTTTTTATGAAATATGACAACTAGATCTACTTAAGAATTAAAGTTAGGGATGCACCGATACTGGTATCGGTATTGGTGCAGATACCGATACGATACTAAGATCAGTATCGGTAAAAGTTAACCGATACCAGGAACCGATACCAATGCAGTTGCTTGAAAATGGCTTCACTGTAACTTGGCATTTCTGTTCACCTAATATTTTAGTTTTATGATAATTTATATTAACATATTTGACTTTTTATCTACCTCACAGTCTTTTCCTGTTGAAAGCAGAGAAGAAAATAAAATCTGCATTTCAATTCA
The DNA here is from genome assembly GCF_043380555.1 of Nothobranchius furzeri. Taxonomy (NCBI): domain Eukaryota; kingdom Metazoa; phylum Chordata; class Actinopteri; order Cyprinodontiformes; family Nothobranchiidae; genus Nothobranchius; species Nothobranchius furzeri. The sequence goes on along the minus strand of NC_091757.1, from coordinate 54,343,832 downwards.
TTGCATTTTTTTGTGTGGTAGAAGTATCGTAATCGGTATTGGTGAGTACTCTGATCCAAGTATCGGTATCGTATCGGTTTGGAAAAAAGTGGTATTGTTGCATCCCTAATTAAAGTTAGGTTTAAATTGAGATAATAGCCTCAGTTTTTTTTTTTACAACAAACTGCAAAAAAGCATCAAAGGGTTATGTGTACTACACGATGAACCCTTTATGGTAGAGAACACGGAAAGTTACAAAATTACGTTTGATTACAGCAAGTATAGTCTAGACGAGGTCGTTAAACCAAGACGGTTTTTAATTGTCTGCAAAATCTTAATTTGGAAACTTGGATACCTCAGCGACCAGAGGCACCTTCACAAGGTGGCCAGGCAGGGAACACGGCCCTCCAATGGCCACCCCTGAGTAGACCACCCCTCACACACCCTATGATAAATCGCATCAATGTTCACACAAGCCACACGTTCATCTTCTTCAACTCATTCACTGCCAGCCGTTTCCTGGTCGCTAAAGACCTTCGCTGCCAGCGTTTCTCACCGTTTTTACTGTTTTTGTTAAGTCGCAGAACGTTGCACGCTGGCATGATGTCGACGCCAAAACAACCAAAACAAAGTGGAGACTCACCTCTTACATCAGGAAGAATCCGCGCGTTTCGAGCGTTATCCGTTCTTTCATAATTCGTTGTTGAATTGTGATCGGCAGACACTTTTCCGGTTCGCGTCTCACTTTTTTTTTTTACAGCAGCGGTCCAAAACGATCTCCTAACTCATGGATGTTCTGCTTCCTGATCACGTGATGTACGCGGATGGAGATCGGCTTCAGAGCTGAGAGGTTTGTTCTCACGGTGCGGGGGCTCGTTCCGACGCCCACACGGTAAAAAAAATGCACATGACCACTTTAGTCATCATTGGCGGTGAATGAGTTAATCACAACATGCATGTATCAGCCATCAAATACACTTTTAAACAAAACATCCCTCTGACCTGCATCAGATCAGAGATAGGGGTGTTGTGTGGGACTGATGGGCAGCTTTCAGTCCCAGTAAGCTGAGAGACTAACTTTTAAGGTGAGGCTTATCATTTTCGAAAACAAACAAAAATTAGTTTATTTATTTTAAGGTACAGACAGCAACAGGAGTGATTTTTTTTCTGGTAAATGTGTAGGATATATAGGCCTTTTTGCTTGAATTAGAAAAAAAATGAAGAAGCCGTGCAATGCAAGCTGATCTCTCCAGAGTTACCACAGGGACCAAAATGATAAATGAGCCGCACTTGTATAGCGTCTCTCAGAGTAAGGACTCCAAAGCGCTTTACACTACAGTGTATCATTCATCCATTCACACACTGGTGGGGATGAGCTACGACGTAGCCACAGCTGCCCTGGGGCGCACTGACAAATAAGGTGTGCCACCCCAAACTTTTCACTGCCCCCCCCCCCCCTTAAAAAACGTTCCTGGGAAGAGGAAGAAGAAAGTATCATTTCTATAGCGCCTCTCAAGATAAAAATCACAAAAACGGTGAAGGGGCGCCACTCATGGACGTAATTTTCACTTTAGAAGTGTGTGTGTGTGGGGGGGGAGTATCTTTACAGTATGCTCTAATGCAGGGGCGGGCAATCCTGGTCCTCGAGGGCCACTATCCCACATGTTTTACTGTTTTCCCTGTTTCAACACACCTGATTTCAATCAGCAGATTAGCTGGCTTCTGCAGCTTGATGAGCTGCTGAATCAGCTGCGTTGGAACTGGGAAATAACAAAAAGATGGAGGATACCGGCCCTCGACGACTGGAGTTGCCCACCCCTGCTCTAATGGGAAACAGGTGTCAACACAGTTATTTTCCGCTTGGTCCAATAGCTCAACCAGTGTCAATTTAATATAAAGTAATATTGTTTTTGGATGGTAAAAAGTGCAGGGGTCATAACTTGACTTTGGAAAAAGTTGGGGGGGGACATGCCCCCCCCCCCCCCCCCCCAAAAAAAAATTACGTCCATGGCGCCACTGCCAGTGATCTCTCCAGTTCATGGTGGACAACAGCTGGTGATCTGTGTGGATCATCCAACCAGATGAACAGAACAGAAGTGCATCATCACGCCATACCTGGGAGGATCCTCCCGCCCGACAGCGGGTGCCAGGGGTCGTTATCGGTGGCCAGAAACAGACACTCCGGGTCCCTCAGGTAGCAGGACGCTTTGGCCAGTTTGAGAAAAGTCAGTTTGTCATCGTGTCCCACCAGCACCGCCTTCACGTCCGGAGCCAGGCTGCAGTTGTAGATGGTGGCGTCAGGATCGTCCGCCTCCTCCACGCAGGGGATGCCCGCCTCCAGCAGCTCTCCGCGGAGCGCCTCGCAGCCCATGACGAACACCTGGCCGCGGACCTTGACGACGTCTCTCAGGTAGAGAGCCGAGCAGTACGACGAGCTGAAGATCTGCTCCAGCATCACGTCGGTGAAGCCCAGGCGGGAGAACTTGTGCACGTAATTCTCCCGCGGCCTGGTGCAGTTGTTGGTGACGAACACTACGTTTTTACCGTGGCGGATCAGGGAGTTCACCACTGTCGCCGCTCCGCTGATTGCGTTTTCTCCGTGCCAAATGACCCCATCACAGTCGAAGAGGAAGAAGTCCTTCGCTTCGAGCAGACCTCTAATTTGAGGACCGCGAATTTTCTGGCAGCCTTTGAACCCAAAGGCGCCTGCCATTCCGGCGTTTTCCTCGTTTTCCTCCGTCTTTCAGCCGCTAGTGGCGCCCCATGTCTGAGGCTGGTGCGGAACACGACGAAGATAACAGACTTAAAACAGTAAAACTGATAAATGCCAGAAAATCACATCGCAGCGAGCTTGTTGGTGCGGTTCGTACGCGGATAGACGGAGGGGTACATAAACATTGACGTCCAGACGCACTCGCCTGTCCAGATCAACCAATCAAATTGCAGCACTTCAGCCAATCACGGCTGAAAATCTCGCGTCACGCTGAGATTTACCCGCATCATGAATACGCCGGCGTACACAGCGGACCAAGCCCCACCTCGCTTGTTGCAATTGTTTACAGCCGGGTTGTGCGCCGGCAAAACCAAAACGAGCGACATTCGCTAACAACCTCTTATGATAGCTGATCAAATTATTTAAAGTGTTAATCAGTTGAAATTATAGTTTGGAAATTTTGCGTTTTGATTTGTGTCTAAGCACCCAAAACGCCTTTGTAAAAAAAAAAAGTAAATAACATAAATGATGTTATTAAAATTTTTTAACTGCACAAAACTTTAAAGAGCAAGTCACCCCCTACCAGAGTCTTATTCCACTCCCACTTCATGTTCCTGCTGGCGTAAGTTATGAAATATTTCATCTAACAACAAGCAGTGGCTTCCTCCCATAAGAGAATAGAGATTAATAGTCTAAAAGCTACAAAAACAATTCCATCGTTGTATGAGGACATTTGAAATAACCATATAAATTTGCATTTATATTACTTAATAAAACAAAATTTGGTTTGTAGTCTTTTCTTGAACTTTGTGACTGTTTTAACAAAAACGGTAGAGGATGATTACACAGTCCCTTCTCCGTTACTCACCAGTCAGACACACAGCCAGGATCTTGGCAGAATGAAGCAGTGGAAGTGCCAGAAGAGAGAAGATCCAAAATATAATCCCCATGCAAACGCTTTTCTCACGCAACTCAAAAGGAAAATGGAATGAAAATACTTCTGCTGGAACCCCCCCCCCCCCCCCCCCCAAAAGACATAATTTATCCAATGTACTGCATTTAGCAAGATATGTTTAAAAGTCCGCTTTTGTCTTCCTTATTATTCAATTATTTTTGTCTATATGTCTCACATGAGTTTCTCTAGAATCAGACAACGAGGAGACAGACAGACAGAACTAGTCGTGCATAAAAATGAGAGGTAAAGTGGAAGTGGGGGGTGTGACGGGGTAGGACGAGTCTCTAAAGGCTTCTGATTCCCCCTCACACCACTACAGAATGACAAGAAACACACTCGTTCCGTAGAGTATGATTAATTTATTCAACTGGAATAAATGACTTGTCTGATGATGGGATAAAGTTCCAGCCTCCCAGTGACACCGTGTCATGGTCTGTGTCGGCCCCCTCCTTTTTGTGCCTCCTGGTGTCCTCCATCCCTCTCTAGATTCCCTTTTGTGTCTCATAGCGCCCTCATGTGTCCTTGTCTTCGTCTCAGTCTTGTGTCTTATGTGGTAACCGGTACAATTATTCCTCCCAGGTCCCGTGTCATCTCATTCCTCCCCAGTCCCTCCAGGTCTTCATTTTCTGTGTCCTTGTAACCTCCAGCCTCTCAGTCCCCTGCTCTGTGTGTGTGCTTGTCCTGTTTATATTAGTGCATTAGTGTGTGATGGTGTGTGTGTGTGAGTCCTTCCCTCAGTCTCTAGGTTTAAATTTTGTATTTTAGGTTTATCTGCCCGTCTCTGTTCTGTTTCCCCATTTAGATTATTGTCACCTGCCTTCCCTCCAGCAGCTCACTCCGCACACCTGCTGCCTGTTTTCCTGATTGCCCCTCCCAGTCTATTTAAGCCCCGTCTTGTCTCTGTCTTGGGTCGGTCCATTAATGTTTGTTGATTCTGTCAGTTCAGTCCCTTTGTGTTTAACCAGAGTTTCTTGATCCCCAGATAATAATCTGCTTTTTGACCTTTTGGATTTTGACTCCCCGTTTGGATAACCTTGGTTTTTGGCTTACCCACAAAATAAAGACTTTTTACTTAAAAATCTTCATCCCTGCCTCCGTGCCATCCTGGGTACTGCATTTTGGGTCCGCACCACCGGATCTTGACACACCGAGCAAAATAAAGCAGGTGTGGAGAATTTATGAGCATGTAAGTAAAACAAACCACGTAATGAAATGCACATTCACGTCAGCGTGGTCACACTCGGTCAGTAACCTGCAGGTCAGGCTGGACATGTGGGTTAACCTGGGCGATGTTAATATTACAAGTGCAACAGGTCCTTTTCTGGGTCAGAAACAGGAAACTGCCCCCACAGAGGGGGGTTTTAAACATGTTACTGTCGCTTGTACAGGCTGAATCAACGTGTGCAATACTGTTTAGTTTTTATTTACGACTCTCCGAAGGAACAGTTGATCTCCCTTTTCCCGTTCAGTTAGCAGCCTTTCCTGAAAGTCCCGAAAATAAATAATAATAATACATTTTATTTAAAAGCGCCTTTCAGGACACCCAAGGTCACTTTACACATAACACGCAATAAAATACAATAAAACAATAATAAAACCCAAAGAAGAAAAAACAAAGAGAGAAACAGTTCAATAAAATCAGAGGTTGTAGGCAGATTTAAACATGTGTGTTTTGAGTTTTGTTTTGAAAAGGGTAAAACTGTCGATGTTCCTGATGTCTGGGGGAAGTGAGTTCCAGAGTCGAGGAGCAGAGCGGCTGAAAGCTCTGCTCCCCATGGTAGCGAGAC